>NW_028227313.1:607597-704274 GCF_978045245.1 Mus caroli | reverse complement strand
AAATCCTACAGTGTGATTTTCTCATTTTAAGACTTTTTCAGGGTTTCTCAACATATTGGAGGTTCTACAAGTTTGATTTTCTTATTTTTTGACTTTTTCAGGGTTTACTCACCATATTCCAGCTTCTACAGTGTATTTTTCTCATTTTTTGACTTTTTCAGTGTTTCTCATCATATTCTAAATCTTACAGTGTGATTTCTCATTTTTGGAATTTTTCAGGGTTTCTCACCATATTGCAGGGACTACAAGTTTGATTTTCTTATTTTTCGACTGTTTCAGTGTTTCTCACCATATTGCAGGTCCAACTGTGTGATTTTCATATTTTGAGACTTTTTCCATGTTTCTCACCATATTCCAGCTACTACAGTCTGATTTTCTCATTTTTGACTTTTTCAGGTGTCTCATCTTATTCCAAGTCCTACAGTGTGATTTTCTCATTTTTCGACTTTTTCAGGGTTTCTCACCATATTGCAGGTCCTACAAGTGTGAATTTCTTATTTTCGACATTTTCAGAGTTTCTCACCATATTCCAGGTCCTACAGTGTGATTTTCTCATTTTAAGACTTTTTCAGTGTTTCTCACCATATTCCAAGTACTACTGCGTGATTTTCTCATTTTTCGACTTTTTCAGGGTTTCTCACCATATTCCAGGCTACTGCGTGATTTTCTCATGTTTTCGACTTATTCAGAGTTTCCAACCATATTCCAGGTCCTACTGTGTGATTTTCTCATTTTAATACTTTTTTACCATATTCCAGGTACTACAGTGTGATTTTCTCATTTTTTTACTTTTTCAGGATTTCTCATCACATTCCAAGTCCTAGAGTGTGATTTTTGCTTTTTTCGAATTTTTCAGGGTTTCTCAACAGATTCCAGGTCCTACAGTTTGTTATTCTCACTTTTCGTCTTTTTCAGGGTTTCTCACTAGCTTCCAAGTCCTACTGCCTGATTTTCTCATTTTCCGACTTCTTTCAGGGTTTCTCACCATATTCTGGGTCCTACTGCATGAATTTCTCATGTTTTGACTTTTTCAGGGTTTCTCACCATATTCCAAGTCCTAGAGTGTGATATTCTCATTTTTTGACTTTTTCACTGTTTCTCACCATATTCCAGGTCCTACAGTGCGATTTTCTCTTTTTTAAAATTTTCGGGGTTTCTTACTTATTCCAGGTTCTACATTGTCATTTTCTCATTTTTTGAATATTTCAGGTTTTCTCAACATATTCCAGGTCCTACACTGTCATTTTCTAATTTGCGACTTTTTCAGAGTTTCTCACCATATTCCATGTACTACAGTGTGATTTTTCTCATTTTTTGACTTTTTCAGGGTTTCTCACCATATTCCAAGTCCTACTGTGTGATTTTCTCATTTTTAGACTTTTTCAGTGTTTTCTCACAATATTCCAGGTACTACAGTGTGATTTTCTCATTTTTTGACTTTTTCAGGTTTTCTCATCATATTCCAAATCCTACAGTGTGATTTTCTCTTTTTCCGACTTTTAAAGGGTTTCTTACCATATTCCATGTCCTAGTCTGTAATTGTCTCATTTTTCGACTTTTTCAGGGTTTCTCACCATATTGGAGGTCCTACTTGTGTGATTTTCTTATTCTTCGACTTTTTCAGGTTTTCTCACCACATTCCAACTCCTACAGTATATTTTTCTCATTTTTGACTTTTTCATGGTTTCTCATCATATTCCAAATCCTACAGTGTGATTTTTTCATTTTTCGACTTTTTCAGGGTTTCTCACCATATTGCAGGTACTTCAAGTTGATTTTCTTATATTTCGACTGTTTCACGGTTTCTCTCCATATTTCAGGTCCTACTGTGTGATTTTCTCATTTTTTGAATTTTTCAGGGTTTCTCACCATATTCCAGGTCCTACAGTGTGTTTTTCTCATTTTTCAACTTTTTCAGGGTTTCTCACCATATTGGAGGTCCTACAATTGTGATTTTCTAATTTTTTAACCTTTTCAGGGTTTCTCTCCATATTCCAGTTCCTATAGTGTATTTTTCTTATTTTTTTTACTTTTTCACGGTTTCTCATCATATTCGAAGTCCTACAGTGTGATTTTCTCATTTTTCGACTTTTTATGGGTTCTCACCATATTTCAGGTACTACAAGTTTTATCTTATTTTTAGACTTTTTCAGTGTTTCTCACCATATTCCATGTACTACAGTGTGATTTTTCTCATTTTTCGTCTTTTTCAGGGTTTCTCACTATATTCCAAGTCCTACAGTGTGATATTCTCATTTTTCGACTTTTTCAGTGTTTCTCACCATATTGCATGTACTACAAGTTTTATTTTCTTATTTTTGGACTCTTTCAGGGTTTCTCACCATATTCCAGGTCCTACAGTGTGATTTTCTCATTTTAATACTTTTTTAGTGTTTCTCACCATATACCAGGTACTACAGTGTGATTTTCTCATTTTTTGAATTTTTCAGGGTTTCTCATCATATTCCAAGTCCTACAGTGTGATTTTCTCATTTTAAGACTTTTTCAGGGTCTCTCACCATATTGCAAGTCCTACAAGTCCTACAAGTTTGTATTTCTTTTTTTTTTTTTTTTTTGGCTTTTTTCAGGACTTCTCAACATATTCCAGCTCCTACAGTGTCATTTTCTCATTTTTCGACATTTTCAGGGTTTCTTACCATATTCCAGGTCCTACAGTGTGATTTTCTCATTTTAAGACTTTTTCTGGGTTTCTCATCATATTCTGGGTCCTAGTCCATGATTTTCTCATTTTTCGACTTTTTCAGGGTTTCTCACCATATTCCAACTCCTACAGTGTGATTTTCTCATTCTTCGACTTTTTCAGGTTTCTCACCATATTGCAGGTCCTACAAGTGTGAATTTCTTATTTTTGGACTTTTTCAGGGTTTCTCACCATATTCAAGCTCCTACAGTGTGTTTTTGTCATTTTTTTGTCTTTTTCACAGATTCTCATCTTATTCCAAGTCCTATATTGTGATTTTCTCATTTTTTGACTTTTTCAGGGTTCTCACCATATTACAGGTACTACAAGTTTGATTTTCTTATTTTTCGATATTTCAGGGTTTCTCACCATATTCCAGGTCTTACAGTGCGATTTTCTCATTTTAAGACTTTTCAGGGTTTCTCAACATATTCCAACTCCTTCAGTGTATTTTTCTCATTTTTTGACTTTTTTAGGGTTTCTCATCTTATTCCAAGTCCTACAGTGTGATTTTCTCATTTTAAGACTTTTTCAGGGTTTCTCAACATATTGGAGGTTCTACAAGTGTGATTTTCTTATTTTTGACCTTTTTCAGGGTTTACTCACCATATTCCAGCTTCTACAGTGTATTTTTCTCATTTTTTGACTTTTTCAGTGTTTCTCATCATATTCTAAATCTTACAGTGTGATTTTCTCATTTTTGGAATTTTTCAGGGTTTCTCACCATATTGCAGGGACTACAAGTTTGATTTTCTTATTTTTCGACTGTTTCAGTGTTTCTCACCATATTGCAGGTCCAACTGTGTGATTTTCTCATTTTGAGACTTTTTCCATGTTTCTCACCATATTCCAGCTACTACAGTCTGATTTTCTCATTTTTGACTTTTTCAGGGTGTCTCATCTTATTCCAAGTCCTACAGTGTGATTTTCTCATTTTTCGACTTTTTCAGGGTTTCTCACCATATTGCAGGTCCTACAAGTGTGAATTTCTTATTTTTCGACATTTTCAGAGTTTCTCACCATATTCCAGGTCCTACAGTGTGATTTTCTCATTTTAAGACTTTTTCAGTATTTCTCACCATATTCCAAGTACTACTGCGTGATTTTCTCATTTTTCGACTTTTTCAGGGTTTCTCACCATATTCCAGGCTACTGCGTGATTTTCTCATGTTTTCGACTTATTCAGAGTTTCTCACCATATTCCAGGTCCTACTGTGTGATTTTCTCATTTTAATACTTTTTTACCATATTCCAGGTACTACAGTGTGATTTTCTCATTTTTTTACTTTTTCAGGATTTCTCATCACATTCCAAGTCCTAGAGTGTGATTTTTGCTTTTTTCGAATTTTTCAGGGTTTCTCAACAGATTCCAGGTCCTACAGTTTGTTATTCTCATTTTCGTCTTTTTCAGGGTTTCTCACTAGCTTCCAAGTCCTACTGCCTGATTTTCTCATTTTCCGACTTCTTTCAGGGTTTCTCACCATATTCTGGGTCCTACTGCATGAATTTCTCATGTTTTGACTTTTTCAGGGTTTCTCACCATATTCCAAGTCCTAGAGTGTGATATTCTCATTTTTTGACTTTTTCACTGTTTCTCACCATATTCCAGGTCCTACAGTGCGATTTTCTCTTTTTTAAAATTTTCGGGGTTTCTTACTTATTCCAGGTTCTACATTGTCATTTTCTCATTTTTTGAATATTTCAGGTTTTCTCAACCTATTCCAGGTCCTACACTGTCATTTTCTAATTTGCGACTTTTTCAGAGTTTCTCACCATATTCCATGTACTACAGTGTGATTTTTCTCATTTTTTGACTTTTTCAGGGTTTCTCACCATATTCCAAGTCCTACAGGGTGATTTTCTCATTTTTTGACTTTTTCAGAGTTTCTCACCATATTCGAAGTCCTACAGTGTGATTTTCTCATTTTTGGACTTTTTCAGGTTTTCTCATCATATTCCAAGTCCTAGAGTGTGATTTTCTCCTTTTTGAATTTTTCATGTTTTCTCACCATATTCCAGGTCCTACAGTGTGATTTTTCTCTTTTTTTGACTTTTCAGGGTTTCTCACCATATTCCAGCTCCTACAGTGTGATTTTCTCATTTTTAGATTTTTTCAGGTTTTCTCATCATATTCCAAGTCCTACAGTGTGATTTTCTCATTTTTTGACTTTTTCAGAATTTCTCACCCTATTGCAGGTCCTACAGTATGATTTTCTCATTTGTCGACTTTTTTAGGTTTTCTCACCATATTGCAGGTACTACAAGTTTGATTTTCTTATTTTTCGACTGTTTCAGGTTTCTCACCATATTCCAAGTCCTACTGTGTGATTTTCTCATTTTTAGACTTTTTCAGTGTTTTCTCACAATATTCCAGGTACTACAGTGTGATTTTCTCATTTTTTGACTTTTTCAGGTTTTCTCATCATATTCCAAATCCTACAGTGTGATTTTCTTTTTTTCCGACTTTTAAAGGGTTTCTTACCATATTCCATGTCCTACTCTGTAATTTTCTCATTTTTCGACTTTTTCAGGGTTTCTCACCATATTGGAGGTCCTACTTGTGTGATTTTCTTATTCTTCGACTTTTTCAGTTTTTCTCACCACATTCCAACTCCTACAGTATATTTTTCTCATTTTGACTTTTTCATGGTTTCTCATCATATTCCAAATCCTACAGTGTGATTTTTTCATTTTTCGACTTTTTCAGGGTTTCTCACCATATTGCAGGTACTTCAAGTTTGATTTTCTTATATTTCGACTGTTTCAAGGTTTCTCACCATATTTAGGTCCTACTGTGTGATTTTCTCATTTTTTGAATTTTTCAGTGTTTCTCACCATATTCCAGGTCCTACAGTGTGTTTTTCTCATTTTTCGACTTTTTCAGGGTTTCTCACCATATTGGAGGTCCTACAATTGTGATTTTCTAATTTTTTAACCTTTTCAGGGTTTCTCTCCATATTCCAGCTCCTACAGTGTATTTTTCTCATTTTTTTTTACTTTTTCACTGTTTCTCATCATATTCGAAGTCCTACAGTGTGATTTTCTCATTTTTCGACTTTTTCAGGGTTTCTCACCATATTTCAGGTACTAAAAGTTTTATCTTATTTTTAGACTTTTTCAGTGTTTCTCACCATATTCCAGGTACTACAGTGTGATTTTCTCATTTTTTGACTTTTTTCAGGTTTTCTCATCGTATTCTAAGTCTAGAGTGTGATTTTCGCATTTTTCGAATTTTTCAGGGATTCTCAGCATATTCCAGTTCCTACAATTTTATTTTCTAATTTTTTGACTTTTTCAGGGTTTCTCATCATATTTCAGGTACTACAAGTTTTATCTTATTTTTAGACTTTTTCAGTGTTTCTCACCATATTCTAGGTACTACAGTGTGATTTTCTCATTTTTCGACTTTTTCAGGGTTTCTCACCATATTCCAAGTCCTACAGTGTGATTTTCTCATTTTTAGACTTTTTCTGGGTTTCTCATCATATTCCAAGTCCTAGAGTGTGATATTCTCATTTTTCGACTTTTTCAGTGTTTCTCACCATATTGCATGTACTACAAGTTTTATTTTCTTATTTTTGAACTGTTTCAGGGTTTCTCACCATATTCCAGGTCCTACTGTGTGATTTTCTCATTTTAATACTTTTTTAGTGTTTCTCACCATATACCAGGTACTACAGTTTGATTTTCTAATTTTCGACTTTTTCAGGGTTTCTCACCATATCCCAAGTCCTACAGTGTGATTTTCTCATTTTAAGACTTTTTCAGGGTCTCTCACCATATTGCAAGTCCTACAAGTGTGTATTTCTTTTTTTTTTTTTTTTGGACTTTTTCATGACTTCTCACCATATTCCAGCTCCTACAGTGTCATTTTCTCATTTTTCGACATTTTCAGGGTTTCTTACCATATTCCAGGTCCTACAGTGTGATTTTCTCATTTTAAGACTTTTTCTGTGTTTCTCATCATATTCTGGGTCCTAGTGCATGATTTTCTCATTTTTCGACTTTTTGAGGGTTTCTCACCATATTCCAAGTCCTACAGTGTGATTTTCTCATTTTTTGAATTTTTCAGGGTTTCTCATCATATTCCAAATCCTAGAGTGTGATATTCTCATTTTTCGACTTTTTCAGTGTTTGTCACCATATTGCATGTACTACAAGTTTGATTTTCTTATATTTCGACTGTTTCAGGGTTTCTCACCACATTCCAGGTCCTACTGGGTGATTTTCTCATTTTAATACTTTTTTAGTGTTTCTCACCATATTCCAGGTACTACAGTGTGATTTTTTCATTTTTTGACTTTTTCACGGTTTCTCATCATATTCCAAGTCCTAGAGTGTGATTTTTGCCTTTTTCGTATTTTTCAGGGTTTCTCAACATATTCCAGGTCCTACAGTTTGATTTTCTCATTTTTCGACTTTTTCAGGGTTTCTCACCAGCTCCCAGGTCCTACTGCGTGATTTTCTCATTTTTCGACTTTTTTCAGGATTTCTCACCATATTCTGGGTCCTACTATATGATTTTCTCATTTTTCGACTTTTTCAGGGTTTCTCACCATATTCCAGTCCTAGAGTGTGATTTTCTCATTTTTTAACTTTTTCAGGGTTTCTTACGGTATTCCAGGTTCTACATTGTCATTTTCTCATTTTTCGAATATTTCAGGTTTTCTCAACATATTCCAGGCCCTACACTCATTTTATAATTTGCGACTTTTTCAGAGTTTCTACCCATATTCCATGTACTACAGTGTGATTTTTCTCATTTTTTGACCTTTTCAGGGTTTCTCACCATATTCCAGGTCCTAAGGTGTGATTTTCTCATTTTAAGACTTTTTCAGTATTTTTCACCATATTCCAAGTACTACAGTGTGATTTTCTATTTTAAGACTTTTTCAGTGTTTCTCACCAAATCCCAGGTCCTACTGCGTGATTTTCTCATTTTTCGACTTTTTCAGGGTTTCTCACCATATTCCAAGTCCTACAGTGTGATTTTCTCATTTTTCGACTTTTTCAGGGTTTCTCACCATATTCCAGATCCTACAGATTGATTTTCTCATTTTTCGACTTTTTCAGGGTTTCTCACCAGCTTCCAGGTCCTACTGCGTGATTTTCTTATTTTTTGACTTTTTTTTCAGGGTTTCTCTCCATATTCTGGGTCCTACTGCATGATTTTCTCATTTTTCGACATTTTCAGGGTTTCTCACCATATTCCAAGTTCTAGAGTGTGATATTCTCATTTAAGACTTTTTCAGTGTTTCTCACCATATTCCAGGTACTCCGGCATGCTTTTCTCATTTTTCGACTTTTTCAGGGTTTCTCACCATATTCCAAATCCTACAGTGTGATTTTTCATTTTTTGACTTTTTCAGGGTTACTCATCTTATTCCAAGCCACACCCATCTTTAAATTTTTAGAAGAAAATGTGAGGCTGTGTTTATATACATCATATGCAGATCGTAAGAGGGATTTAGATTCTCCAGAATCTGACACCCTCTTCTGGAGTGTCTAAAGATAGCTACAGTGTACTTATATCTAATAAATAAATAAATAAATAAATAAATAAATAAATATATAAATAAACATTTTTTTAAAAAGGATAAGAAAGAAAGAAAGACCAGGCAGGCCTGCCATCCTTATCTCTGTCTGTCTGTCTGTCTGTCTGTCTGATACCCTGGAACTGGAGAAGGGCCACCATATAGTTGCTGGTAGTTGATCCCAGATTCTCTAGAAGAGGAGACAATGCTGTTAATTGTTTTGTTATGTTTTTCACTGTTTTTTTTTTATTACATATTTTCCTCAATTACATTTCCAATGCTATCCCAAAAGTCCCCCATACCTCCCCCCACTTCCCAACCCTCCCATTCTTCTCAGTGGCCCCACACATCTTTAAATTTTTAGAAGTATACGTGAGTCTGTGTTTATGTACATAATATGCAGGCCAAAAGAGGGATTTAGATTCTCCAGAATCTGACACCGTCTTCTGGAGTGTCTGAAGACAGCTACAGTGTACTTATATCTAATAAATACATAAATAAATAAATAAGCAAACATTTTTTCAAAAGGATAAGAAAGAAAGAAAGACCAGACAAGCCTGCCATCCTTATCTCTGTCTGTCTGTCTGACAGTCTGTCTGATCCCTGGAACTGGAGGTGGGCCACTATATAGTTGCTGATAGTTGATACCAGGTTCTCTGGAAGTGGAGACAGTGATGGTAATTGTTGAGCCCTTTCAGTGGTCCCACCAATCTTTAAATTTTTAGAAGTATATGTGAGGCTGTGTTTATGTACATCATATGCAGACCATAAGAGGGATTTAGATTCTCCAGAATCTGAAACCCTCTTCTGGAGTGTCTGAAGGCAGCTACAGTGTACTTATATCTAATAAATACATAAATAAATAAATAAATAAATAAATAAATAAATAAATAAATAAACATTTTTTTAAAGGATAAGAAATAAAGAAAGACCAGGCAGGCCTGGCATCCTTATCTCTGTCTGTCTGTCTGTCTGTCTTTCTGATCCACTGGAACTGGAGATGGGCCACAATATAGTTGCTGGTAGTTGATCCCAGGTTCTCTGAAAGAGGAGACAATGCTGTTAATGGTTGAGCCCTTTCAGTGGCCCCACACATCTTTAAATTTTTGGAAGTAAATGTGAGTCTGTGTTTATGTACATCATATGCACACCATAAGATGGATTTAGATTATCCAGAATCTGACACCCTCTCCTGGAGTGTCTGAAGACCGCTAAAGTGTACTTATATTTAATAAATACATAAATAAATAAATAAACATTTTTAAAAAGGATGAGAAAGAAAAAAAACCAGGCAGGCCTGCCACCCTTGTCTGTCTGTCTGTCTGTCTTTCTGTCTGATACCTTAGAACTGGAGATGAGCCACCATATAGTTGCTGGTAGTTGATCCCAGGTTGTCTGGAAGAGGAGATAATGCTGTTAATTGTTGAGCCCTTTCAGTGACCCCATACATCTTTAAATTTTTGAAGTATATGTGAGGCTGTGTTTATGTACATCATATACAGACCATAAGAGGGATTTAGATTCTCCAGAATCTGACACCATCTTCTGGAGTGTCTGAAGACAGACACAGTGTACTTATATCTAATAAATAAATAAATAAATAAATAAATAAATAAATAAATAAATAAATATATAAATAAATATTTTTTTAAAAGGATAAGAAAGAAAGAAAGAACAGGGAGTCCTGCCTTCTTTATCTCTGTCTCTCTGTCTGTCTGTCTGTCTGTCTATCTGTCTGATACCCTGGAACTGGAGATGGGCCACCATATAGGTGCTGGAAGTTGAACCCAGGTTCTCTGGAAGAGGAGACAATGCGGTTAATTGTTGAGCCCTTTCAGTGGCTCCACCCATCTGTAAATTTTTAGAAGTATATGTGAGGCTGTGTTTATGTACATCATATGCAGACCATAAGAGGGATTTAGATTCTCCAGAATCTGACACCCTCTTCTGGAGTGTCTGAAGATAGCTAAAGTGTACTTTTATCTAATAAATACATAAATAAGTAAATAAACATTTCTTAAAAAGGATAAGAAAGAAAGACCAGGCAGGCCTGCCATCGTTATCTCTATATGTCTGTCTGTCTGTCTCTCTGTCTGATCCTCTGGAACTGGAGATGGGCCACCATATAGTTGCTGGTAGTTGATCCCAGGTTCTCTGGAAGAGGAGACAATGCTGTTAATGGTTGAGCCCATACAGTGGCCCCACACATCTTTAATTTTTGGAAGTAAATGTGAGTCTGTGTTTATGTACATCATATTCAGACCATAAGAGGGATTTAGATTCTCCAGAATCTGACACCTTCTTCCTGATGTCTGAAGACAGCTACAGTGTACTTATATCTAATAAATACATAAATAAATAAATAAACATTTCTTAAAAAGGATAAGAAAGAAAGAAAGACGAAGCAGGCCTGCCATCTTTATCTCTATCTGTCTGTATGTCTGTCTCTCTGTCTGATCCCCTGGAACTGGAGATGGGCCACCATATAGTTGCTGGTAGTTGATCTCAGGTTCTCTGGAAGTGGAGACAATGCTGTTAATTTTTGAGCCGTTCAGTGGCAACACCCATCTTTAATTTTTAGAAGTAAATGTGAGGCTGTGTTTATGTACATCATATGCAGACAATAAGAGGGATTTAGATTCTCCAGAATCTGACACTCTCTTCTGGAGTGTCTGAAGACAGCTACAGTGTACTTATATCTAATAAATACATAAATAAATAAATAAATAAGCATTATTAAAAAGGATAAGAAAAAAAGAAAGACCAGGAAGGCCTGCCATCCTTATCTCTGTCTGTCTGTCTGTCTGTCTGATACCCTGGAACTGGAGTGGGCCACCATATAGTTGCTGGTAGTTGATCCCAGATTCTCTGCAAGAGGAGACAAGGCTGTAAATTTTTGAGCCCTTTCAGTGGCACCACCCACTTTAAATTTTTAGAAGTATTTGTGAGGCTGTGTTTATGTACATCATATGCAGACCATAAGAGGGATTTACATTCTCCAGAATCTGATCCCTCTTCTGGAGTGTCTGAAGACAGCTACAGTGTACTTATATCTAATAAATACATAAATAAATAAATAAACATGTTTTAAAAAGGATAAGAAAGAAAGAAAAACCAGGCAGGCCTGCCATCCTTGTCTGTTTGTCTGTCTGTCTGTCTGATCCCCTGAAACTGGAGATGGGCCACCATATTTTTGCTGGTACTTGATCCCAGGTTCTCTGGAAGAGGAGACAATGCTGTTAATTGTTGAGCCCTTACAGTGGCCCCACCCATCTTTAAATTTTTAGAAGTATATGTGAGGCTGTCTTTATGTACATCATATGCAGACCATAAGAGGGATTTAGATTCTCCAGAATCTGACACACTCTTCTGGAGTGTCTGAAGACAGCTACAATGTACTTATATCTAATAAATACATAAATAAAGAAATAAACATGTTTTAAAAAGGATAAGTAAGAAAGAAAGACCAGGCAGGCCTGCCATCCTTATCTCTGTCTGTCTGTCTGTCTGTCTGTCTGATCCCCGGGAACTGGAGATGGGCTACCTTATAGTTGCTGGTAGTTGATCCCAGGTTCTCTGGAAGAGGAGACAATGCTGTTAATTGTTGAGCCCTTTCAGTGGCCCCACCCATCTTTAAATTTTTAGAAGTATATGTGAGGCTGTGTTTTTGTACATCATATGCAGACCATAAGAGGGATTTAGATTCTCCAGAATCTGACACACTCTTCTGGAGTGTCTGAAGACAGCTACAGTGTACTTATATCTAATAAATACATAAATAAATAAATAAATAAATAAATAAATAAATAAATAAATAAATAAATATTTTTTAAAAGGGATAAAGAAGAAAGAAAAACCAGGCAGGCCTTCCATCCTTGTCTGTCTTTCTCTCTGTCTGTCTGTCTTGCCTAGCCCCTTGCGTAGCCTAGCCTAGCCCCTTGCCTTGCCTAGCCTAGCCCAGCCCTGCCTTGCCTATCCCTGCCTATCCCTGTCTTTAACCAGGCTGGCCTCGAACTCAGAAACTGACTGCTTCTGCCTCCAGAGTGCTCTCATTAAGAGCTCAAGCCACCACTGACTGTTGGGTTTTCTAAGTCTTACATAGGTATGGTCTGTTTCTCAGCTGTGAAACCCTAATTAACACATGTAGTCTGTCCTAGGTCAGCCATAGCTACAGACTGAGGCCTTTTCTAAAACAAAACAAAAGAAAACAAAAAATAGAAATAATAAAATAAATAAATTAAGCAACCACATGATAACTTTTCTTTCTTTCAATGATACTCAGAGCTTGAAGCAGTTCACCCATGAGACCTCAGCTCCGGACATTGAGGCTGTTTCCCTAACATGTATTATGGCTGAACCTGAGGGGTTCTACTGCTGATTTGTGTCCCCCTCTTTAAAAAAATAGTTGTTTTCAAAGGCTGCAGGTTCTTAGCCCTGTTCCTTGTTACAGTTGAGTCACAGCCCTGAAAGTTCAGTGGTAGTTAAAGGCACTGAGAAGGGCTTCCTCTAGACATCAAAGACCAAGTCTTTGTTATTAAAAAATTAATCTGGATTGCCCCACCCCCTGGCATCCTTAGAATTCCTAGAAAGGAAGGCAGGGACCTGGGCAGAAGGGTGCAAGTCTACTGCTGTTTGTAAGTGGTAACAGAAAGCTTTCTCTTTTTGGTACCCTACCCCAAGTTACACTGTCACTTCTTTTTCCTAGTTGTTGTTTTGTCGGTTTGTATTCTCAACATAGACCCTTTTCCTTCCTAACCTTGGCTGTCCTGAACCTTACTGTCCTTGAACTCAGTGATTTGCCTGTCTTGCTGGGATGAAACTGTGAGCTACCATCCAGAAGGAAGCACCCTGCTGAGGTTAGATTGGGGTCTCTTCCATTTTCCTCTATGAACATGCATATGGCAGGCCTGTTCTTTCTTTTTTACTTTTCTTTTTCTTTTTAAAGATTTATATATTTATTATATTTAAGTATGCTGTAGCTATCTTCAGACAGTCCAGAAGAGGGTGTCAGATTCTGAAGAATCTAAATCATTCTTATTGTCTGCATATGATGTATATAAACACAGCCTCACATATACTCAAAAAAAAAAAAAAAAAAGAAAGAAAGATGTGGCTACAGAGAGGGCTCAACAATTAAGAGCATTGTCTCCTCTTCCAGAGAACCTGGGCTCAATTACCAGTATTATATATGGTGGCCCATCTCCAGTTCCAGGGGATCTAATACTCTGTTCTGGAGTCTGTGGGCACAGCATCCACATGCAAAACATTCTTACACAATCATTGAGAGAGGAGAGAGAGGGGTTGAGAGAGAGGGGAGGTAATCATACCTCCTGACGAGTTTGAAGACCTGAGCTTCATCACTCACACAAATAAATAAATGCAAAATATTTTTAAAAAATAAACTCTGCCATTGCCCTTTAAAAATTCCTAGAAAACAAGTTTTATAAGCAACAGTTATATTTACTATATCTAAAGTACAGTCATGAGCATATTCTCTAAATAGAAAAAGGCCTGTTAGTCTTAGAAATGGAAAAGACAAACCAAGGAAGGTTTGCAATTACATAATGAGGCAGCTCATCCCAGCTCTTAGGTTGGAAATAAGACTGGAGAATAGGATACACCTGAAGACAGCCAGCCATTGCTTTTTGTTTTGGAGGCTGAAAGGATAAACCTGAAGACAGCCAATGCTGTGTGATGGTGATCTGGTATTTTTTTTTTAATTTTTAAAAAATTTAACACTTTTTATAAAACCTTTTTATAAAGGTTTTATAAAACCTTCTGGAGTGTCTGAAGACAGCTACAGTGTACTTATATCTAATAAATACATAAATAAATAAATTAATAAATAAATAAACATTTTTTAAAAAGGGTAAGAAAGAAAGAAAAATCATGCAGGCCTGCCATCCTTATCTCTGTCTGTCTTGTCTGTCTCTCTGTCTGTCTGATCCTCTGGAACTGGATATGGGCCACCATATATTTGCTGGTAGTTTTTCCCAGGTTCTCTGGAAGAGGAGACAATGCTGTGAATTGTTGAGCCCTTTCAGTGGCCCCACCCATCTTTAAATTTTTAGAAGGGTATGTGAGGCTGTGTTTATGTACATCATATGCAGACCATAAGAGGGATTTAGATTCTCCAGAATCTGACACCCTCTTCTGTATTTTCTGAAGACAGCTACAGTGTACTTATATCTAATAAATACATAAATAAATAAATAAATAAATAAATAAATAAATAAACATTTTTTAAAAAGGATAAGACAGAAAGAAAGACCAGGCAAGCCTGCCACCCTTATCTCTGTCTGTCTGTCTGTCTGTGTGATACCCTAGAACTGGAGATGGGCCACCATATAGTTGCTGGTAGTTTATCCAAGGTTCTCTGGAAGAGGAGACAATGCTGTTAATTGTTGAGCCCTTTCTGTGGCTCCACCCATCTTTAAAATTTTAGAAGTATATGTGAGGCTGTGTTTATGTACATCATATGCAGACCATAAGAGGAATTTAGATTCTCCAGAATCTGACACCCTCTTCTGGAGTGTCTGAAGACAGCTACAGTTTACTTATATCTAATAAATAAATAAATAAATAAATAAATAAATAAATAAATAAATAAATGAATGAATAAATAAATAAATAAAGAAATAAACATTTTTTTAAAAGGATAAGAAAGTAAGAAAGACCGGGCAGGCCTGCCACCCTTATCTCTGTCTGTCTGTCTGTCTGTCTGTCTGTCTGATACCCTGGAACTGTAGATGGGCCACCATAGTGTTGCTGGTAGTTGATCCCAGGTTCTCTGGAAGAGGAGACAATGCTGTTAATTGTTGAGCCCTTTCAGTGGCGCCACCCATCTTTAAATATTTAGAAGTATATGTGAGGCTGTGTTTATGTACATCTTATGCAGACCATAAATGTGATTTAGATTCTCCAGAATCTGAAACCCTCTTCTGGAGTGTCTGAAGACAGCTACAGTGTACTTATATTAAATAAATAAATAAATAAATAAATAAATAAATAAATAAATAAATAAATAAATAAACATTTTTTAAACAGGATAAGAAAGAAAGAAAGACCAGGCAGGCCTGCCATCCTTATCTCTGTCTGTCTTTCTGTCTGTCTACAGTCTGTCTGATCCCCTTGGACTCGAGATGGGCCACCATATAGTTGCTGGTAGTTGATCCCAGGTTCTCTGGAAGAGGAGACAATGCTGTTAATTTTTGAGCCCTTTCAGTGGCCCCACCCATCTTTAAATTTTTAGAAGTATATGTGAGGCTGTGTTTGTACATCATATGCAGACCATAAGAGGGATATAGATTCTCCAGAATCTGACACCCTCTTCTGGAGAGTCTGAAGACAGCTACAGTGTACTTATATCTGATAAATAAATAAATAAATAAATAAATAAATAAATAAATAAACAAATAAACAAATAAATAAACATTTTTTTAAAAGGATAAGAAAGAAAGAAAAATCAGGCAGGCCTGCCATCCTTATCTCTGTCTGTCTGTCTGTCTGTCTTATCCCCTGGAACTTGAGATGGGCCACCATATAGTTGCTGGTAGTTGATCCCACGTTCTCTGGAAGAAGAGACAATGCTGTTAATTGTTGAGCCCTTTCAGTGGGCCCACCCATCTTTAAATTTTTAGAAGTATATGTGAGGCTGTGTTTATGTACATCATATGAAGACCATAAGAGGGATTTAGATTCTCCAGAAGATGAGACCCTCTTCTAGAGTGTCTGAAGACAGCTACAGTGTACTTATTTCTAATAAATAAATAAATAAATAAATAAATAAATAAATAACCATTTTTTTAAAGTATAAGAAAGAAAGAAAGACCAGGCAGGCCTCCATCCTTATCTCTGTCTCTCTGTCTGTCTGTCTGATACCCTGGAACTGGAGATGGGCCACCATATAGTTGCTGGTAGTTTATCCAATGTTCTCTGGAAGAGGAGACAATGCTGTTAATTGTTGAGCCCTCTCAGTGGCCCCAACCATCTTTAAATTTTTAGAGGTAAATGTGAGGCTGTATTTATGTACATCATATGCAGACCATAAGAGTGATTTAAATTCTCCAGAATCTGACACCCTCTTCTGGAGTGTCTGAAGACAGCTACAGTGTACTTATATCTAATAAATACATAAATACATAAATAAATAAATAAACATTTTTTAAACAGGATAAGTAAGAAAGAAAGACCAGGCAGGCCTGCCATCCTTATCTCTGTCTGTCTGTCTGTCTGTCTGATCCCTGGAACTGCATATGGGCCACCATATAGTTGCTGGTAGTTGATCCCAGGTTCTCTGGAAGAGGAGACAACACTGTTAATTGTTGAGCCCAATCTTTGGCCCCAATCATCTTTAAATTTTTAGAAGTATACTTGACTCTGTGTTTATGTACATCATATGCAGACCATAAGAGGTATTTAGATTCTCCAGAACCTCACACCCTTTTCTGGAGTGTCTGAAGACAGCTACAGTGTACTTATATCTAATAAATAAATAAATTAATTAATTAATTAATAAGTAAACATTTTTTCAAATGGATAAGAAAGAAAGAAAGACCAGGCAGGCCTGCCATCCTCATTTCTGTCTGTCTGTCTGTCTCTCTATATGATCCTTTGGAACTGAAGATAGGTCACCATATACTTGTTGGTAGTTGATCCCAGGTTCTCTGGAAGAGGAGACAATGCTGTTAATTGTTGAGCCCTTTCAGTGGCCCCACCCATCTTTAAATTTTTAGAAGTATATCTGAGGCTGTGTTTATGTACATCATATGCAGACCATAAGATGGTTTTAGATTCTTCAGAATCTGACACCCTCTTCTGGAGTGTCTGTAGATAGCTACAGAGTACTTATATATAATAAATACATAAATAAATAAACATTTTTTAAAAAGGACAAGAAAGAAAGAAAGACCTGGCAGGCCTGCCATCCTTATCTCTGTCTGTCTGCCTGTCTGTCTGTCTGATCCTCTGGTACTGGATATGGGCCACCATATAGTTGCTGGTAGTTTATCCAAGGTTCTCTGGAAGAGGAGACAATGCTGTAATTTATTGAGCCCTTTCAGTGGCCCCACCCTTCATTAAATTTTTATAAGTATATCTGAGGCTGTGTTTATGTACATCATATTCAGATCATAAGAGTGATTTACATTCTCCAGAAACTGACACCCTCTTCTGGAGTGTCTGAAGACAGCTACAGTGTACGTAAATATAATAAATACATGAATAAATAAATAAATAAACATTTTTTAAAAAGGATAAGAAAGAAAGAAACACCAGGAAGTCCTGCCATCCTTATCTCTGTCTGTCTGTCTGTCTATCTATATGACCCTTTGGAACTGGAGATAGGCCACCATATAGTTGCTGGTAGTTTTTCCCAGGTTCTCTGGAAGAGGAGACAATGCTGTTAATTGTTGAGTCCTTTCAGTGGCCCCACCCATCTTTAAATTTTTAGAAGGGTATGTGAGGCTGTGTTTATGTACATCATATGCAGACCATAAGAGGGATTTAGATTCTCCAGAATCTGACACCCTCTTCTGTATTTTCTGAAGACAGCTACAGTGTACTTATATCTAATAAATACATAAATAAATAAATAAATAAATAAATAAATAAATAAATAAACATTTTTTAAAAAGGATAAGACAAAAAGAAAGACCAGGCAAGCCTGCCACCCTTATCTCTGTCTGTCTGTCTGTCTGTGTGATACCCTAGAACTGGAATTGGGCCACCATATAGTTGCTGGTAGTTTATCCAAGGTTCTCTGGAAGAGGAGACAATGCTGTTAATTGTTGAGCCCTTTCTGTGGCTCCACCCATCTTTAAAATTTTAGAAGTATATGTGAGGCTGTGTTTACGTACATCATATGCAGACCATAAGAGGGATTTAGATTCTCCAGAATCTGACACCCTCTTCTGGAGTGTCTGAAGACAGCTACAGTTTACTTATATCTAATAAATACATATATAAATAAATAAATAAATAAATAAATAAATAAATAAATAAACATTTTTTTAAAAGGATAAGAAAGTAAGAAAGACCGGGCAGGCCTGCCACCCTTATCTCTGTCTGTCTGTCTGTCTGTCTGTCTGTCTGATACCCTGGAACTGTAGATGGGCCACCATAGTGTTGCTGGTAGTTGATCCCAGGTTCTCTGGAAGAGGATACAATGCTGTTAATTGTTGAGCCCTTTCAGTGGCGCCACCCATCTTTAAATATTTAGAAGTATATGTGAGGCTGTGTTTATGTACATCTTATGCAGACCATAAATGTGTTTTAGATTCTCCAGAATCTGACACCCTCTTCTGGAGTGTCTGAAGACAGCTACAGTGTACTTATATTAAATAAATAAATAAATAAATAAATAAATAAATAAATAAATAAATAAATAAATAAACATTTTTTAAACAGGATAAGAAAGAAAGAAAGACCAGGCAGGCCTGCCATCCTTATCTCTGTCTGTCTTTCTGTCTGTCTACAGTCTGTCTGATCCCCTTGGACTCGAGATGGGCCACCATATAGTTGCTGGTAGTTGATCCCAGGTTCTCTGGAAGAGGAGACAATGCTGTTAATTTTTGAGCCCTTTCAGTGGCCCCACCCATCTTTAAATTTTTAGAAGTATATGTGAGGCTGTGTTCATGTACATCATATGCAGACCATAAGAGGGATATAGATTCTCCAGAATCTGACACCCTCTTCTGGAGAGTCTGAAGACAGCTACAGTGTACTTATATCTGATAAATAAATAAATAAATAAATAAATAAACAAATAAACAAATAAATAAACATTTTTTTATAAGGATAAGAAAGAAAGAAAAATCAGGCAGGCCTGCCATCCTTATCTCTGTCTGTCTGTCTGTCTGTCTTATCCCCTGGAACTTGAGATGGGCCACCATATAGTTGCTGGTAGTTGATCCCACGTTCTCTGGAAGAAGAGACAATGCTGTTAATTGTTGAGCCCTTTCAGTGGGCCCACCCATCTTTAAATTTTTAGAAGTATATGTGAGGCTGTGTTTATGTACATCATATGAAGACCATAAGAGGGATTTAGATTCTCTAGAAGATGAGACCCTCTTCTAGAGTGTCTGAAGACAGCTACAGTGTACTTATATCTAATAAATACATAAATAAATAAATAAATAAATAAATAAATAAACATTTTTTCAACAGTATAATAAAGAAAGAAAGACCAGGCACACCTGCCATCCTTATCTCTGTCTGTCTGTCTGTCTGTCTGATCCCCTGGAACTGGAGATGGGCCACCATATAGTTGCTGGTAGTTCATCCCAGGTTCTCTGGAAGAGGAGACAATGCTGTTAATTGTTGAGCCCTTTCTTTAGTGACCCCACCCATCTTTAAATTTTTAGAAGTATATGTGAGGCTGTGTTTATGTACATCATATGCAGACCATAAGAGGGATTTAGATTCTCCAGAATCTGACACCCTCTTCTGGAGTGTCTGAAGACAGCTACAGTGTACTTATATCTAAAAAATTACATAAATAAATAAATAAACATTTTTTAAAAAGGATAAGAAAGAAAGAAAGACCAGGCAGGCCTGCCATCCTTATCTCTGTCTTTCTGTCTGTCTGTTTGTCTGTCTGATCCCCTGAAACTGGAGATGGGCCAACATATAGTTGCTGGTAGTTGATCCCAGGTTCTCTGGAAGAGGAGACAATGCTGTTAATTGTTGGTTCCTTTCAGTGGCCCCAACCATCTTTAAATTTTTAGAAGAATATGTGAGACTGTGTTTATGTACATCATATGCAGAACATAAATGGGATTTACGTTCTGCAGAATCAAACACCCTCTTCTGGAGTGTCTGAAGATAGCTATAGTGTACTTATATCTAATAAATACATAAATAAATAAATAAACCTTTTTTAAAATGATAAGAAAGAAAGAAAGACCAGGCAGGCCTGCCATCCTTATCTCTGTCTGTCTGTCTGTGTGTCTGTCTGATCCCCTGGAACTGGAGATGGGCCACCATATAATTACTGGTTATTGATCCCAGGTTCTCTGGAAGAGGAGACAATGCTGTTAATTGTTGATCCCTTTTAGTGGCCCCACCCATCTTTAAATTTTTAGAAGTATATGTGAGGCTGTGTTTATGTACATCATATGCAGACCATAAGAGGGATTTAGATTTTCCAGAAGCTGACAACCTCTTCTGGGGTGTCTGAAGACAAGTATTGTGTACTTATATCTAATAAATACATTAAAAGTAAATAAATAAATAAATAAATAAAAATAAATAAATAAACATTTTTTTTTAAACGGAGAAGAAAGAAAGAAAGACCATGCAGGCCTGCCATCCTTATCACTTTCTGTCTGTCTGTCTGTCTGTCTGATCCCCTGTAACTGGAGATGGGACCCCATATAGTTGCTGGTAGTTGATCCCAGGTTCTCTGGAAAAGGAGACAATGCTGTTAATTGTTGAGCCCTTTCAGTGGCCCCACCCATCTTTAAATTTTTAGAAGTATATGTGAGGCTATGTTTATGTACATCAAATGCAGACCATAAGAGGGATTTAGATTCTCCAGCATATGACACCCTCTTATGGAGTGTCTGAAGACAGCTACAGTGTACTTATGTCTAATAAATACATAAATAAACAAATAAACATTTTTAAATAAGGATAATAAAGAAAGAAAATCCAGGCAGGCCTTCCATCCTTATATCTGTCTGTCTGTCTGTCTGTCTGATTCCCTGGAACTGGAGATGGGCCACCATATAGTTGCTGGTAGTTGATCCAGGTTCTCTGGAAGAGGAGACAATGCTGTTAATTGTTGAGCCCTTTCAGTGGCCCCACACATCTTTAAATATTTAGAAATATATGTGAGGCTGTGTTATGTACATCATATGCAGACCATAAGAGGTATTTAGATTCTCCAGAATCTGATACCCTCTTCTGGAGTGTCTGAAGACAGCTACAGTGTACTTATATCTAATAAATAAATAAATAAATAAATAAATAAATAAATAAATAAACAAACATTTTTTAAAAAGGATACGAAAAAAAGAAAGACTAGCAGGCCTGCCATCCTTATCTCTGTCTGTCTGTCTGTCTGTCTGATCCCCTGGAACTGGAGATGGGCCACCACATAGTTGCTGGTAGTTTAATCCCAGGTTCTCTGGAAGAGGAGACAATGCTGTTAATTGTTGAGCCCTTTCAGTGGCCCCACACTTCTTTAAATTTTTAGAAGTATATGTGAGGCTGTGTTTATGTACATTGTATGTAGACCATAAGAGGGATTTATATTCTCCAGAATCTGATACCCTCTTCTGGAGTGTCTGAAGACAGCTACAGTGTACTTATATCTAATAAATACATAAATAAATAAATAAACATGTTTTAAAAAGGATAAGAAAGAAAGAAAAACCAGGCAGGCCTGCCATCCTTGTCTGTCTGTCTGTCTGTCTCTCTGATCCCCTGGATCTGGAGATGGGCCACCATATAGTTGCTGGTAGTTGATCCCAGGTTCTCTGGAAGAGGAGACAATGCTGTTAATTGTTGAGCCCTCACAGTGGCCCCACCCATCTTTAAATTTTTAGAAATAAATATGAAGCTGTTTTTATGTACATCATATGCATATCATAAGAGGGACTTAGATTCTCCAGAATCTGACACCCTCTTCCTGAGTGTCTGAAGACAGCTACAGTGTACTTATATATAATAAATTCATAAATAAATAAATAAACCTTTTTAAACGGATAAGAAAGAAATAAAAACCAGAAGGCCTGCCATCCTTGTCTGTATGTCTGTCTGTCTGTCTGATCGCCTGGAACTGGAGATGGGCCACCATCTTTCTTTCTTTCTTTCTTTCTTTCTTTCTTTCTTTCTTTCTTTCTTTCTTTCTTTCTTTCTTTCTTTCTCTTTCTTTCTTTCTTTCTTTCTTTCTTTCTTTCTTTCTTTCTTTTTCTTTCTTTCTTTCTTTCTTTCTTTCTTTCTTTCTTTCTTTCTTTCTTTCTTTCTTTCTTTCTTTCTTTCCCCTAGCCTACCCTATAGCCTACCCTATAGCCTACCCTATAGCCTAGATTCTCTAGAATCTAACACACTCTTCTGGAGTGTCTGTAGACAGCTACAGTGTACTTATATATAATAAATACATAAATAAATAAACATTTTTTAAAGGATAAGAAAGAAAGAAAGACCAGGCAGGCCTGCCATCCTTATCTCTGTCTGTCTGTCTGTCTGTCTGTCTGATCCCCTGGAACTGCAGATGGGCCACCATATAGTTGCTGGTAGTTGATCCCAGGTACTCTGGAAGAGGAAACAATGCTGTTACTTGTAGAGCTTTTTCAGTGGCCCCACCCTTCTTTAAATTTTTGAAGTATATGTGAGGTTGTGTTTATGTACATCATATGCAGACCATAAGAGGGATTTAGATTCTGCAGAATGTGACACCCTCTACTGGAGTGTCAGAAGACAGCTACAGTGTACTTATATCTAGTAAATACATAAATGAATAAATAAATAAATAAATAAATAAGTAAATAAACATTTTTTTAAAGGATAAAAAAGTAAGAAAGACCAGGCAGGCCTGCCATCCTTATCTCTATCTGTCTGTCTGTCTGTCGGAACCCCTGGAACTGGAGATGGGCCACCATATAGGTGCTGGTAGTTGATCCCAGGTTCTCTGGAAGAGGACCCAATGCTGTTAATTGTTGAGCCTTTTCAGTGGCCCCACCCATCTTTAAATTTTTAGAAGTATATGTGAGTCTGTGTTTATGTACATCATATGCAGACCATAAGAGGGATTTAGATCTCCAGAATCTGACACCCTCTTCTGGAGTGTCTGAAGACAGCTACAGTGTACTTATATCGAATAAATACATAAATAAATAAATAAATAAATAAATAAATAAATAAATAAATAAACAAACATTTTTTTAAAAGGATAAGAAAGAAAGAAGACCTGGCAGGCCTGCCATCCTTATCTCTGTCTGTCTGTCTGTTTGTCTGTCTGATCCCTGAGAACTGGAGATGGGCCACTATATAGTTGCTGGTAGTTGATCCCAGGTACTCTGGAAGAGGAGACAATGCTGTTAATTGTTGAGCTTTTTCAGTGGCCCCACTCATCTTTAAATTTTTAGAAGTAATTGTGAGGCTGTGTTTATGTACATCATATGTAGACCATAAGAGGTATTTAGATTCTCCAGAATCTGACACCCTCTTCTGGAGTGTCTGAAGACAGCTACATTGTACTTATATCTAAATAAATAAATAAATAAATAAATAAGTAAACATTTTTTCAAAAGGATAAAAAAGAAAGAAAGACCAGGCAGGCCTGCCATCCTTATCTCTTTCTGTCTGTCTGTCTGATCCCCTGGAACTGGAGATGGGCCACCATATAGTTGCTGGTAGTTGATCAGATTTTCTCTGGAAGAGGAGACAATGCTGTTAATTGTTGAGCCCTTTCAATGGCCCCACCCATCTTTAAGTTTTTAGAAGTGTATGTGAGGCTGTGTTTATGTACATCATATGCAGACCATAAGAGGGATTTAGATGCTCCAGAAACTGACACCCTCTTCTGGAGTGTCTGAAGATAGCTACAGTGTATTTATATCTAATAAATACATGAATAAATAAATAAATAAACATTTTTTTTAAAAGGATAAGAAAGAAAGAAAGACCAGGCAAGCCTGCCATTCTTATCTCTTTCTGTCTGTCTGTCTCTCTACATGATCCTTTGGAACTGGAGATAGGCTTCCATATAGTTGCTGGTAGTTGATCCCAGGTTCTCTGGAAGAGGAGACAATGCTGTTAATTGTTGAGCCCTTTCAGTGGCCCCACCCATCTTTAAATTTTTAGAGTATATCAGAGGCTGTGTTTATGTACATCATATGCAGACCATAAGATGGTTTTAGATTCTTCAGAATCTGACACCCTCTTCTGGAGTGTCTGTCGACAGCTAGGGTGTACTTATATATAATAAATACATAAATAAATAAACATTTTTTAAAAAGGACAAAAAAGAAAGATAGACCAGGCAGGCCTGCCATCCTTATCTTTGTCTGTCTGTCTGTCTGTCTGTCTGATCCTTTGGAACTGGAGATGGGCCACCATATAGTTGCTGGTAGTTGATCCCAGGTTCTCTGGAAGAGGAGACAATGCTGTTAATTGTTGAGCCCTTTCATTGCTCTCACCCATCTTTAAATTTTTAGATGTATATGTGAGACTGTGTTTATGTACATCATATGCAGACCATAAGAGGGATTTAGATACTCCAGAATCTGACACCCTCTTCTGGAGTGTCTGAAGACAGCTACATTGTACTTATATCTAATAAATACATAAATAAATAAATAAATAAATAAATAAATAAATAAATAAATAAATAAACATTTTTTAAACAGGATAAGAAAGAAAGTAAGACCAGGCAGGCCTGCCATCCTTATCTCTGTCTGTCTGTCTGTCTGTCTGACAGTTTGTCTGATCCTCTGGAACTGGAGGTGGGCCACTATATAGTTGCTGATAGTTGATCCCAGGTTCTCTGGAAGTGGAGACAGTGATGGTAATTTTTGAGCCCTTTCAGTGGTCCGACCCATCTTTAAATTTTTAGAAGTGTATGTGAGGCTGTGTTTATGTACATCATATGCAGACCATAAGAGGGATTTAGATTCTCCAGAATCTGACACGCTCTTCTGGAGTGTCTGAAGACGGGTACAGTGTACTTATATCTAATAAATAAATAAATAAATAAATAAATAAATAAATAAATAAATAAATAAGTAAATAAACAAAAATTTTTTAAAAAGGATAAGAAATAAAGAAAGACCAGGCAGGCCTGCCATCCTTATCTCTGTCTCTCTGTCTGTCTCACTGTCTGATCCACTGGAACTGGAGTTGGACCACCATATAGGTGCTGGTAGTTTATCCCAGGTTCTCTGGAAGAGGAGACAATGCTGTTAATTGTTGAGCCCTCTCAGTGTCCCCACACATCTTTAAATTTTTAGAAGTATATGTGAGTCTGTGTTTATGAACATCATATGCAGGTCATAAGAGGGATTTATTTCTCCAGAATCTGACAACCTCTTCTGGAGTGTCTGAAGACGGGTACAGTGTACTTATATCTAATGAATAAATAAATAAATAAATAAGTAAATAAACAAACATTTTTAAAAAAGGATAAGAAATAAAGAAAGACCAGGCAGGCCTGCCATCCTTATCTCTGTCTCTCTGTCTGTCTGTCTGTCTGATCCACTGGAACTGGATTTGGACCACCATATAGGTGCTGGTAGTTTATCCCAGGTTCTCTGGAAGAGGAGACAATGCTGTTAATTGTTGAGCCCTCTCAGTGTCCCCACACATCTTTAAATTTTTAGAAGTATATGTGAGTCTGTGTTTATGAACATCATATGCAGGTCATAAGAGGGATTTATTTCTCCAGAATCTGACACCCTCTTCTGGAGTGTCTGAAGACAGCTACAGTGTACTTATATCTAATAAATAAATAAATAAATAAATAAATAAATAAATAAATAAATAAATAAATAAATAAGTAAACATTTTTTGAAAATAATAAGAAAAAAAGAAAGACCATGCAGGCCTGCCATCCTTATCTCTCACTGTCTGTCTGTCTGTCTGATTCCCTGGAACTGGAGATGGGCCACCATATAGTTGCTGGTAGGTGATCCGAGGTACTCTGGAAGAGGAGACAATGCTGTTCATTGTTGAGCCCTTTCAAAGGCCCCAACCATCTTTAAATATTTAGAACTGTATGTGAGGCTCTGTTTACGTACATCATATGCAGGCCATAAGAGGGATTTAGATTCTCCAGAATCTGACACCCTCTTCTGGAGTGCCTGAAGACAGCTACAGTGTACTTATATCTAATAAATAAATAAATAAATAAATAAATAAATAAACATTTTTTAAAAAGAATAAGAAAAAAAGAAAGACCAGGCAGGCCTGCCATCCATATCTCTGTTTGTCTGTCTGTCTGTCTGTTTTATCCCTGGGAACTGGAGATGAGCCACCATATAGTTGCTGGTAGTTGATCCCAGGTTCTCTGGAAGAGGAGACAATGCTGTTAATTGTTGAGCCCTTTCATTGGCCCCACCCTTCATTAAATTTTTAGAAGTATATCTGATGCTGTGTTTATGTATATCATATGGAGACCATAAGATGGTTTTAGATTCTTCAGAATCTGACACCCTCTACTGGAGTGTCTAAAGACAGCTACAGTGTACTTATATCTAATAAATACATAAATAAATAAATTAATAAATAAATAAACATTTTTAAAAAGGATAAGAAAGAAAGTAAAATCAGGCAGGCCTGCCATCCTTATCTCTGTCTGTCTGTCTGTCTGTCTCATCCTCTGGAACTGAATATGGGCCACCATAAATTTGCTGGTAGTTTTTCCCAGGTTCTCTAGAAGAGAAGACAATGCTGTTAATTGTTCAGCCCTTTCAGTGGACCCACCCATCTTTAAATTTTTAGAAGTAAATGTGAGGCTGTATTTATGTACATCATATGCAGACCATAAGAGGGAATTAGATTCTCCAGAATCTGACACCCTCTTCTGGAGTGTCTGCAGACAGCTACAATGTACTTATATCTAATAAATAAATAAATAAATAAATAAATAAATAAATAAATAAATAAATAAATAAATAAACAAACATTTTTTTAAAGGATAAGAAAGACCAGGCAGGCCTGCCATCTTTATCTCTGTCTGTCTGTCTGTCTGTCTGAACCCCTGGAACTGGAGATGGGCCACCATATAGGTGCTGGTAGTTGATCCCAGGTTCTCAGGAAGAGGAGACAATGCTGTTAATTGTTGAGCCCTTTCAGTGGCCCCACCCATCTTTAAATTTTTAGAAGTATATGAGTCTGTGTTTATGTACATCATATGCAGACCATAAGAGAGTTTTAGTTTTTCCTGAATTTGACACCCTCTTCTGGAGTGTCTGAAGACAGCTACTGTGTACTTATATCTAATAAATACATAAATATATAAATAAATAAATAAATAAATAAATAAATAAATAAATAAATAAATAAACATTTTTAAAAGGATAATAAAGAAAGAAAGAAAAGACAGGCCTGCCATTCTTATCTCTTTCTGTCTGTCTGTCTGATCCCTGAGAACTGGAGATGGGACACCATATAGTTGCTGGTAGTTGATCCCAGGTTCTCTGGAAGAGGAGACAATGCTGTTAATTGTTGAGCATTTTCAGTGGCCCCACCCTTCTTTAAATGTTTGAAGCATATGTGAGGCTGTGTTTATGTACATCATATGCAGACCATAGGAGGGATTTAGATTCTCCAGAATGTGACACCCTCTTCTGGAGTGTCTGAAGACAGCTACAGTGTACTTATGTCTAAAAAATACATAAATAAATAAATAAATAAATAAATAAATAAATAAATAAATAAACTTTTTTTTAAAAGAATAAGAAAGAAAGAAAGACTGGCAGGCTTGCCATCCATATATCTGTCTGTCTGTCTGTCTGTCTGTCTGATCCTCTGGTACTGGATATGGGTCACCATATAGTTGCTGGTAGTTGATCCCAGGTTCTCTGAAAGAGGAGACAATGCTGTTAATTGTTGAGCGCTTTCAGTGGCCCCACTCATCTTTAAATTTTTAGAATTAATTGTGAAGCTGTGTTTATGTACATCATATGTAGACCATAAGAGGTATTTAGATTCTCCAGAATCTGACACCCACTTCTGGAGTGTCTGAAGACAGCTACAGTGTACTTATATCTAAATAAATAAATAAATAAATAAATAAATAAGTAAGTAAACATTTTTTCAAAAGGATAAAAAAGAAAGAACGACCAGGCAGGTCTGCCATCCTTATCTCTGACTGTCTGTCTGTCTTTCTGATCCCCTGGAACTGGAAATGGGCCACCATATAGTTGCTGGTAGTTGATCAGAGTTTCTCTGGAAGAGGAGACAATGCTGTTAATTGTTGAGCCCTTTCAATGGCCCCACCCATCTTTAAATTTTTAGAAGTGTATGTGAGGCTGTGTTTATGTACATCATATGCAGACCATAAGAGGGATTTAGAAGCTCCAGAAACTGACACCCTCTTCTGGAGTGTCTGAAGATAGCTACAGTGTACTTATATCTAATAAATACATGAATAAATAAATAAATAAACATTTTTTAAAAAGGATAAGAAAGAAAGAAAGACCAGGCAAGCCTGCCATCCTTATCTCTTTCTGTCTGTCTGTCTCTCTACATGATCCTTTGGAACTGGAGATAGGCCTCCATATAGTTGCTGGTAGTTGATCCCAGGTTCTCTGGAAGAGGAGACAATGCTGTTAATTGTTGAGCCCTTTCAGTGGCCCCACCCATCTTTAAATTTTTAGAAGTATATCTGAGGCTGTGTTTATGTACATCATATGCAGACCATAAGATGGTTTTAGATTCTTCAGAATCTGACACCCTCTTCTGGAGTGTCTGTAGACAGCTAGAGTGTACTTATATATAATAAATACATAAATAAATAAACATTTTTTGAAAAGGACAAGAAAGAAAGAAAGACCAGGCAGGCCTGCCATCCTTATCTTTGTCTGTCTGTCTGTCTGTCTGATCCCCTGAGAACTGGAGATGGGCCACCATATAGTTGCTGGTAGTTGATCCCAGGTTCTCTGGAAGAGGAGACAATGCTGTTAATTGTTGAGCCCTTTCATTGCTCTCACCCATCCTTAAATTTTTAGATGTATATGTGAGACTGTGTTTATGTACATCATATGCAGACAATAAGAGGGATTTAGATACTCCAGAATCTGACACCCTCTTCTGGAGTTTCTGAAGACAGCTACATTGTACTTATATCTAATAAATAAATAAATAAATAAATAAATAAATAAATAAATAAATATATAAATAAATAAACATTATTTAAACAGGATAAGAAAGAAAGTAAGACCAGGCAGGCCTGCCATCCTTATCTCTGTCTCTCTGTCTGTCTGTCTGACAGTTTGTCTGATCCCCTGGAACTGGAGGTGGGCCACTATATAGTTGCTGGTAGTTGATCCCAGGTTCTCTGGAAGTGGAGACAGTGATGGTAATTGTTGAGCCCTTTCAGTGGTCCCACCCATCTTTAAATTTTTAGAAGTATATGTGAGGATGTGTTTATGTACATCATATGCAGACCATAAGAGGGATTTAGATTCTCCAGAATCTGACACCCTCTTCTGGAGTGTCTGAAGACAGCTACAGTGTACTTATATCTAAAAAATAAATAAATAAATAAATAAATAAATAAATAAATAAATAAATAAATAGGTAAATAAACAAACATTTTTTAAAAAGGATAAGAAATAAAGAAAGACCAGGCAGGCCTGCCATCCTTATCTCTGTCTCTCTGTCTGTCTGTCTGTCTGATCCACTGGAACTGGAGATGGGCCACCATATAGGTGCTGGTAGTTTATCCCAGGTTCTCTGGAAGAGGAGACAATGCTGTTAATTGTTGAGCGCTCTCAGTGTTTCCAAACATCTATAAATTTTTAGAAGTATATGTGAGTCTGTGTTTATGTACATCATATGCAGGTCATAAGAGGGATTTAGATTCTCCAGAATCTGACACCCTCTTCTGGAGTGTCTGAAGACAGCTACAGTGTACTTATATCGAATAAATAAATAAATAAATAAATAAATAAATAAATAAATAAACAAACATTTTTTTAAAAGGATAAGAAAGAAAGAAGACCTGGCAGGCCTGCCATCCTTATCTCTGTCTGTCTGTCTGTCTGTCTGTCTGATCCCTGAGAACTGGAGATGGGCCACTATATAGTTGCTGGTAGTTGATCCCAGGTACTCTGGAAGAGGAGACAATGCTGTTATTTGTTGAGCTTTTTCAGTGGCCCCACCGTTCTTTAATTTTTGAAGCATATGTGAGGCTGTGTTTATGTACATCAATGCAGAACATAGGAGGGATTTAGATTCTCCAGAATGAGATACCCTCTTCTGGAGTGTCTGAAGACAGCTACAGTGTACTTATATCTAATAAATACATAAATAAATACATAAATAAATATTTTTTAAAAGAATAAGAAAGAAAGAAAGACCTGGCAGGCCTGCCATCCATATATCTGTCTGTCTGTCTGTCTGTCTGATCCTCTGGTACTGGATATGGGCCACCATATAGTTGCTGGTAGTTGATCCCAGGTTCTCTGAAAGAAGAGACAATGCTGTTAATTGTTCAGTGCTTTCAGTGGCCCCACTCATCTTTAAATTTTTAGAAGTAATTGTGAGGCTGTGTTTATGTACATCATATGTAGACCATAAGAGGTATTTAGATTCTCCAGAATCTGACACCCTCTTCTGGAGTGTCTGAAGACAGCTACAGTGTACTTATATCTAAATAAATAAATAAATAAGTAAGTAAGTAAACATTTTTTCAAAAGGATAAAAAAGAAAGAAAGACCAGGCAGGCCTGCCATCCTTATCTCTTTCTGTCTGTCTGTCTGATCCCCTGGAACTGGAGATGGGCCACCATATAGTTGCTGGTAGTTGATCAGAGTTTCTCTGGAAGAGGAGACAATGCTGTTAATTGTTGAGCCCTTTCAATGGCCCCACCCATCTTTAAATTTTTAGAAGTGTATGTGAGGCTGTGTTTATGTACATCATATGCAGACCATAAGAGGGATTTAGATGCTCCAGAAACTGACACCCTCTTCTGGAGTGTCTGAAGATAGCTACAGTGTACTTATATCTAATAAATACATGAATAAATAAATAAATAAACATTTTTTTAAAAGGATAAGAAAGAAAGAAAGACCAGGCAAGCCTGCCATTCTTATCTCTTTCTGTCTGTCTGTCTCTCTACATGATCCTTTGGAACTGGAGATAGGCTTCCATATAGTTGCTGGTAGTTGATCCCAGGTTCTCTGGAAGAGGAGACAATGCTGTTAATTGTTGAGCCCTTTCAGTGGCCCCACCCATCTTTAAATTTTTAGAGTATATCTGAGGCTGTGTTTATGTACATCATATGCAGACCATAAGATGGTTTTAGATTCTTCAGAATCTGACACCCTCTTCTGGAGTGTCTGTAGACAGCTAGGGTGTACTTATATATAATAAATACATAAATAAATAAACTATTTTTAAAAGGACAAAAAAGAAAGATAGACCAGGCAGGCCTGCCATCCTTATCTTTGTCTGTCTGTCTGTCTGTCTGATCCTTTGGAACTGGAGATGGGCCACCATATAGTTGCTGGTAGTTGATCCCAGGTTCTCTGGAAGAGGATACAATGCTGTTAATTGTTGAGCCCTTTCAGTGGCCCCACACTTCTTTAAATTTTTAGAAGTATATGTGAGGCTGTGTTTATGTACATTGTATGTAGACCATAAGAGGGATTTATATTCTCCAGAATCTGATACCCTCTTCTGGAGTGTCTGAAGACAGCTACAGTGTACTTATATCTAATAAATACATAAATAAATAAATAAACATGTTTTAAAAAGGATAAGAAAGAAAGAAAAACCAGGCAGGCCTGCCATCCTTGTCTGTCTGTCTGTCTGTCTGTCTCTCTGATCCCCTGGATCTGGAGATGGGCCACCATATAGTTGCTGGTAGTTGATCCCAGGTTCTCTGGAAGAGGAGACAATGCTGTTAATTGTTGAGCCCTCACAGTGGCCCCACCCATCTTTAAATTTTTAGAAATAAATATGAAGCTGTTTTTATATACATCATATGCATATCATAAGAGGGACTTAGATTCTCCAGAATCTGACACCCTCTTCCTGAGTGTCTGAAGACAGCTACAGTGTACTTATATATAATAAATTCATAAATAAATAAATAAACCTTTTTAAACGGATAAGAAAGAAATAAAAACCAGAAGGCCTGCCATCCTTGTCTGTATGTCTGTCTGTCTGTCTGATCGCCTGGAACTGGAGATGGGCCACCATCTTTCTTTCTTTCTTTCTTTCTTTCTTTCTTTCTTTCTTTCTTTCTTTCTTTCTTTCTTTCTTTCTTTCTTTCTTTCTTTCTTTCTTTCTTTCTTTCTTTCTTTCTTTCTTTTTCTTTCTTTCTTTCTTTCTTTCTTTCTTTCTTTCTTTCTTTCTTTCTTTCTTTCTTTCTTTCTCTCTTTCTTTCTTTCTTTCTTTCTTTCTTTTATTCCCCTAGCCTACCCTATAGCCTACCCTATAGCCTACCCTATAGCCTAGATTCTCTAGAATCTAACACACTCTTCTGGAGTGTCTGTAGACAGCTACAGTGTACTTATATATAATAAATACATAAATAAATAAACATTTTTTAAAGGATAAGAAAGAAAGAAAGACCAGGCAGGCCTGCCATCCTTATCTCTGTCTGTCTGTCTGTCTGTCTGTCTGATCCCCTGGAACTGCAGATGGGCCACCATATAGTTGCTGGTAGTTGATCCCAGGTACTCTGGAAGAGGAGACAATGCTGTTACTTGTAGAGCTTTTTCAGTGGCCCCACCCTTCTTTAAATTTTTGAAGTATATGTGAGGTTGTGTTTATGTACATCATATGCAGACCATAAGAGGGATTTAGATTCTGCAGAATGTGACACCCTCTACTGGAGTGTCAGAAGACAGCTACAGTGTACTTATATCTAGTAAATACATAAATGAATAAATAAATAAACAAATAAATAAGTAAATAAACATTTTTTTAAAGGATAAAAAAGTAAGAAAGACCAGGCAGGCCTGCCATCCTTATCTCTATCTGTCTGTCTGTCTGTCGGAAACCCTGGAACTGGAGATGGGCCACCATATAGGTGCTGGTAGTTGATCCCAGGTTCTCTGGAAGAGGACCCAATGCTGTTAATTGTTGAGCCTTTTCAGTGGCCCCACCCATCTTTAAATTTTTAGAAGTATATGTGAGTCTGTGTTTATGTACATCATATGCAGACCATAAGAGGGATTTAGATCTCCAGAATCTGACACCCTCTTCTGGAGTGTCTGAAGACAGCTACAGTGTACTTATATCGAATAAATACATAAATAAATAAATAAATAAATAAATAAATAAATAAATAAACAAACATTTTTTTAAAAGGATAAGAAAGAAAGAAGACCTGGCAGGCCTGCCATCCTTATCTCTGTCTGTCTGTCTGTCTGTCTGTCTGATCCCTGAGAACTGGAGATGGGCCACTATATAGTTGCTGGTAGTTGATCCCAGGTACTCTGGAAGAGGAGACAATGCTGTTAATTGTTGAGCTTTTTCAGTGGCCCCACCGTTCTTTAATTTTTGAAGCATATGTGAGGCTGTGTTTATGTACATTAATGCAGAACCTAGGAGGGATTTAGATTCTCCAGAATGAGATACCCTCTTCTGGAGTGTCTGAAGACAGCTACAGTGTACTTATATCTAATAAATACATAAATAAATAAATAAATAAACATTTTTTAAAAGAATAAGAAAGAAAGAAAGACCTGGCAGGCCTGCCATCCATATCTCTGTCTGTCTGTCTGTCTGTCTGATCCTCTGGTACTGGATATGGGCCACCATATAGTTGCTGGTAGTTGATCCCAGGTTCTCTGAAAGAAGAGACAATGCTGTTAATTGTTGAGCGCTTTCAGTGGCCCCACTCATCTTTAAATTTTTAGAAGTAATTGTGAGGCTGTGTTTATGTACATCATATGTAGACCATAAGAGGTATTTAGATTCTCCAGAATCTGACACCCTCTTCTGGAGTGTCTGAAGACAGCTACATTGTACTTATATCTAAATAAATAAATAAATAAATAAATAAATAAGTAAACATTTTTTCAAAAGGATAAAAAAGAAAGAAAGACCAGGCAGGCCTGCCATCCTTATCTCTTTCTGTCTGTCTGTCTGATCCCCTGGAACTGGAGATGGGCCACCATATAGTTGCTGGTAGTTGATCAGAGTTTCTCTGGAAGAGGAGACAATGCTGTTAATTGTTGAGCCCTTTCAGTGGCCCCACCCATCTTTAAATTTTTAGAGTATATCAGAGGCTGTGTTTATGTACATCATATGCAGACCATAAGATGGTTTTAGATTCTTCAGAATCTGACACCCTCTTCTGGAGTGTCTGTCGACAGCTAGGGTGTACTTATATATAATAAATACATAAATAAATAAACATTTTTTAAAAAGGACAAAAAAGAAAGATAGACCAGGCAGGCCTGCCATCCTTATCTTTGTCTGTCTGTCTGTCTGTCTGTCTGATCCTTTGGAACTGGAGATGGGCCACCATATAGTTGCTGGTAGTTGATCCCAGGTTCTCTGGAAGAGGAGACAATGCTGTTAATTGTTGAGCCCTTTCATTGCTCTCACCCATCTTTAAATTTTTAGATGTATATGTGAGACTGTGTTTATGTACATCATATGCAGACCATAAGAGGGATTTAGATACTCCAGAATCTGACACCCTCTTCTGGAGTGTCTGAAGACAGCTACATTGTACTTATATCTAATAAATACATAAATAAATAAATAAATAAATAAATAAATAAATAAATAAATAAACATTTTTTAAACAGGATAAGAAAGAAAGTAAGACCAGGCAGGCCTGCCATCCTTATCTCTGTCTGTCTGTCTGTCTGTCTGACAGTTTGTCTGATCCTCTGGAACTGGAGGTGGGCCACTATATAGTTGCTGATAGTTGATCCCAGGTTCTCTGGAAGTGGAGACAGTGATGGTAATTTTTGAGCCCTTTCAGTGGTCCGACCCATCTTTAAATTTTTAGAAGTATATGTGAGGCTGTGTTTATGTACATCATATGCAGACCATAAGAGGGATTTAGATTCTCCAGAATCTGACACGCTCTTCTGGAGTGTCTGAAGACGGGTACAGTGTACTTATATCTAATAAATAAATAAATAAATAAATAAATAAATAAATAAGTAAATAAACAAAAATTTTTAAAAAAGGATAAGAAATAAAGAAAGACCAGGCAGGCCTGCCATCCTTATCTCTGTCTCTCTGTCTGTCTCTCTGTCTGATCCACTGGAACTGGAGTTGGACCACCATATAGGTGCTGGTAGTTTATCCCAGGTTCTCTGGAAGAGGAGACAATGCTGTTAATTGTTGAGCCCTCTCAGTGTCCCCACACATCTTTAAATTTTTAGAAGTATATGTGAGTCTGTGTTTATGAACATCATATGCAGGTCATAAGAGGGATTTATTTCTCCAGAATCTGACAACCTCTTCTGGAGTGTCTGAAGACGGGTACAGTGTACTTATATCTAATGAATAAATAAATAAATAAATAAGTAAATAAACAAACATTTTTAAAAAAGGATAAGAAATAAAGAAAGACCAGGCAGGCCTGCCATCCTTATCTCTGTCTCTCTGTCTGTCTGTCTGTCTGATCCACTGGAACTGGATTTGGACCACCATATAGGTGCTGGTAGTTTATCCCAGGTTCTCTGGAAGAGGAGACAATGCTGTTAATTGTTGAGCCCTCTCAGTGTCCCCACACATCTTTAAATTTTTAGAAGTATATGTGAGTCTGTGTTTATGAACATCATATGCAGGTCATAAGAGGGATTTATTTCTCCAGAATCTGACACCCTCTTCTGGAGTGTCTGAAGACAGCTACAGTGTACTTATATCTAATAAATAAATAAATAAATAAATAATTAAATAAATAAGTAAACATTTTTTGAAAATAATAAGAAAAAAAGAAAGACCATGCAGGCCTGCCATCCTTATCTCTCACTGTCTGTCTGTCTGTCTGATTCCCTGGAACTGGAGATGGGCCACCATATAGTTGCTGGTAGGTGATCCGAGGTACTCTGGAAGAGGAGACAATGCTGTTCATTGTTGAGCCCTTTCAAAGGCCCCAACCATCTTTAAATATTTAGAACTGTATGTGAGGCTCTGTTTACGTACATCATATGCAGGCCATAAGAGGGATTTAGATTCTCCAGAATCTGACACCCTCTTCTGGAGTGCCTGAAGACAGCTACAGTGTACTTATATCTAATAAATAAATAAATAAATAAATAAATAAATAAATAAATAAACATTTTTTAAAAAGAATAAGAAAAAAAGAAAGACCAGGCAGGCCTGCCATCCATATCTCTGTTTGTCTGTCTGTCTGTCTGTTTTATCCCTGGGAACTGGAGATGAGCCACCATATAGTTGCTGGTAGTTGATCCCAGGTTCTCTGGAAGAGGAGACAATGCTGTTAATTGTTGAGCCCTTTCATTGGCCCCACCCTTCATTAAATTTTTAGAAGTATATCTGATGCTGTGTTTATGTACATCATATGGAGACCATAAGATGGTTTTAGATTCTTCAGAATCTGACACCCTCTACTGGAGTGTCTAAAGACAGCTACAGTGTACTTATATCTAATAAATACATAAATAAATAAATTAATAAATAAATAAACATTTTTTAAAAAGGATAAGAAAGAAAGTAAAATCAGGCAGGCCTGCCATCCTTATCTCTGTCTGTCTGTCTGTCTGTCTCATCCTCTGGAACTGAATATGGGCCACCATAAATTTGCTGGTAGTTTTTCCCAGGTTCTCTAGAAGAGGAGACAATGCTGTTAATTGTTCAGCCCTTTCAGTGGACCCACCCATCTTTAAATTTTTAGAAGTAAATGTGAGGCTGTATTTATGTACATCATATGCAGACCATAAGAGGGATTTAGATTCTCCAGAATCTGACACCCTCTTCTGGAGTGTCTGCAGACAGCTACAATGTACTTATATCTAATAAATAAATAAATAAATAAATAAATAAATAAATAAATAAATAAATAAATAAACAAACATTTTTTTAAAGGATAAGAAAGAAAGACCAGGCAGGCCTGCCATCTTTATCTCTGTCTGTCTGTCTGTCTGTCTGAACCCCTGGAACTGGAGATGGGCCACCATATAGGTGCTGGTAGTTGATCCCAGGTTCTCAGGAAGAGGAGACAATGCTGTTAATTGTTGAGCCCTTTCAGTGGCCCCACCCATCTTTAAATTTTTAGAAGTATATGAGTCTGTGTTTATGTACATCATATGCAGACCATAAGAGAGTTTTAGTTTTTCCTGAATTTGACACCCTCTTCTGGAGTGTCTGAAGACAGCTACTGTGTACTTATATCTAATAAATACATAAATATATAAATAAATAAATAAATAAATAAATAAACATTTTTAAAAGGATAATAAAGAACGAAAGAAAAGACAGGCCTGCCATTCTTATCTCTTTCTGTCTGTCTGTCTGATCCCTGAGAACTGGAGATGGGACACCATATAGTTGCTGGTAGTTGATCCCAGGTTCTCTGGAAGAGGAGACAATGCTGTTAATTGTTGAGCATTTTCAGTGGCCCCACCCTTCTTTAAATTTTTGAAGCATATGTGAGGCTGTGTTTATGTACATCATATGCAGACCATAGGAGGGATTTAGATTCTCCAGAATGTGACACCCTCTTCTGGAGTGTCTGAAGACAGCTACAGTGTACTTATGTCTAATAAATACATAAATAAATAAATAAATAAATAAATAAATAAATAAATAAATAAACTTTTTTTAAAAGAATAAGAAAGAAAGAAAGACCTGGCAGGCTTGCCATCCATATATCTGTCTGTCTGTCTGTCTGTCTGTCTGATCCTCTGATACTGGATATGGGCCACCATATAGTTGCTGGTAGTTGATCCCAGGTTCTCTGGAAGAGGAGACAATGCTGTTAATTGTTGAGACATTTCAGTGGTCCCACCCATCTTTAAATATTTAGAAGTGTATGTGAGGCTGTGTTTATGTACATCATATGCAGACCATAAAAGGGATTTAGATTCTCCAGAATCTGACACCCTCTTCTGGAGTGTCTGAAGACAGCTACAGTGTACTGATATCTAATAAATAAATAAATAAATAAATAAATAAATAAATAAATAAATAAATAAACATTTTTTTAAAAGGATAAGAAAGAAAGAAAGACCAGGCAGGCCTACCATCCATATCCGTGTCTGTCTGTCTGTCTGTCTATCTGATCCCCGGGAACTGGAGATGGGCCACCATATAGTTGCTGGTAGTTGATCCAAGGTTCTCTGGAAGAGGAGACCATGCTGTTAATTGTTGTGCCCTTTCAGTGGCCCCACACTTCTTTAAATTTTTAGAAGTATACTTTAGGCTGTGTTTATGTACATCTTATGCACATTATAAGAGGATTTAGATTCTCCAGAATCTGATACCTCTACTGGAGTGTCTAAAGACAGCTACAGTGTACTGATATCTAATAAATAAATAGATAAATAAATAAATAAATAAATAAATAAACATTTTTTAAAATGGATAAGAAATAAAGAAAGACCAGGCAGGAGAGCCATCCTTATCTCTGTCTGTCTATCTGTCTGTCTGATCCCCTGGAACTGGAGATGGTCCATCATATACTTGCTGGTAGTTGACACCAGGTTCTCTGGAAGAGGAGACAATGCTGTTTTTGTTGAGCCCTTTCAGTGGCCCTACCCATCTTTAAATTTTTAGAAGTGTATATGAGGCCGTGTTTATGTACATCATATGCAGACCAGAAGAGGGATTTAGATTCATCAGAATCTGACACCCTCTTCTGGAGTGTCTGAAGACAGCTACAGTGTACTTATATCTAATAAATAAATAAATGAATAAATAAATAAATAAATAAATAAACATTATTTAAACAGGATAAGAAAGAAAGAAAGACCAGGCAGGCCTTCCATCCATATCACTGTCTGTCTGTCTGTCTGTCTGTCTATCTGATCCTCGGGACTGGAGATGGGCCACCATATTGTTGCTGGTAGTTGATCCCAGGTTCTCTGGAAGAGGAGACAATGCTGTTAATTGTTGAGCCCTTTCAGTCGCCCCACCCATCCTTAAATTTTTAGAAGTGTATGTGAGGCTGTGTTTATGTACATCATATGCAGACCATAAGAGGGATTTAGATTGTCCAGAATCTGACACCCTCTTCTGGAGTGTCTGAAGACAGCTACAGTGTATTTATATCTAATAAATAAATAAATAAATAAATAAATAAACATTTTTTAAAATGGATAAGAAATAAAGAAAGACAAGGCAGGAGTGCCATCCTTATCTCTGTCTATCTGATCACCTGGAACTGGAGATGGTACATCATATTCTTGCTGGTAGTTGATACCAGGTTCTCTGGAAGAGGAGACAATGCTGTTATTTGTTGGGCCCATTAAGTGGCCCCACCCATCTTTAAATTTTTAGAGGTGTATGTGAGTCTCTGTTTATGTACATCATATGCAGACCATAAGAGGGATTTAGATTCTCCAGAATCTGACACCCTCTACTGGAGTGTCTGAACAGCTACAGTGTACTTATATCTAATAAATAAATAAATAAATAAATAAATAAATAAATAAATAAATAAACATTTTTTAAAAAGGATTAGAAAGAAAGACCAGGCAGGCCTGCCATCCATATCTCTGTCTGTCTGTCTGTCTGTCTATCTGATCCCCGGGAACTGGAGATGGGCCACCATATAGTTGCTGGTAGTTGATCCCAGGTTCTCTAGAAGAGGAGACAATGCTGTTAATGTTGAGCCCTTTCAGTGGCCCTACCCATCTTTAAATTTTTAGAAGTGTATATGAGGCCGTGTTTATGTACATCATATGCAGACCAGAAGAGGGATTTAGATTCATCAGAATCTGACACCCTCTTCTGGAGTGTCTGAAGACAGCTACAGTGTACTTATATCTAATAAATAAATAAATGAATAAATAAATAAATAAATAAATAAATAAATAAATAAACAATATTTAAACAGGATAAGAAAGAGAGAAAGACCAGGCAGGCCTTCCATCCTTATCACTGTCTGTCTGTCTGTCTGTCTGTCTATCTGATCCCCGGGAACTGGAGATGGGCCACCATATTGTTGCTGGTAGTTGATCCCAGGTTCTCTGGAAGAGGAGACATGCTGTTAATTGTTGAGCCCTTTCAGTGGCCCCACCCATCCTTAAATTTTTAGAAGTGTATGTGAGGCTGTGTTTATGTACATCATATGCAGACCATAAGAGGGATTTAGATTGTCCAGAATCTGACACCCTCTTCTGGAGTGTCTGAAGACAGCTACAGTGTATTTATATCTAATAAATAAATAAATAAATAAATAAATAAATAAATAAACATTTTTTAAAATGGATAAGAAATAAAGACAAGGCAGGAGTGCCATCCTTATCTCTGTCTATCTGATCACCTGGAACTGGAGATGGTACATCATATACTTGCTGGTAGTTGATCCCAGGTTCTCTGGAAGAGGAGACAATGCTGTTATTTGTTGAGCCCATTAAGTGGCCCCACCCATCTTTAAATTTTTAGAGGTGTATGTGAGTCTCTGTTTATGTACATCATATGCAGACCATAAGAGGGATTTAGATTCTCCAGAATCTGACACCCTCTTCTGGAGTGTCTGAAGACAGCTACAGTGTACTTATATCTAATAAATATGAATAAATAAATAAATAAATAAATAAATAAATAAATAAACATTTTTTAAAAAGGATAAGAAAGAAAGAAAAATCAGGCAGGCCTACCATCCTTATCTCTGTCTGTCTGTCTCTCTGTCTGTCTGATCCCCTGGAACTGGAGATGGGCCACCATATAGGTGCTGGTAGTTGATCCCAGGTTCTCTGGAGGAAGAGACAATGCTGTTAATTGTTGAGACATTTCAGTGGTCCCACCCATCTTTAAATATTTAGAAGTGTATGTGAGGCTGTGTTTATGTACATCATATGCAGACCATAAAAGGGATTTAGATTCTCCAGAATCTGACACCCTCTTCTGGAGTGTCTGAAGACAGCTACAGTGTACTGATATCTAATAAATAAATAAATAAATAAATAAATAAATAAATAAATAAATAAATAAACATTTTTTTAAAAGGATAAGAAAGAAAGAAAGACCAGGCAGGCCTACCATCCATATCCGTGTCTGTCTGTCTGTCTGTCTATCTGATCCCCGGGAACTGGAGATGGGCCACCATATAGTTGCTGGTAGTTGATCCAAGGTTCTCTGGAAGAGGAGACCATGCTGTTAATTGTTGTGCCCTTTCAGTGGCCCCACACTTCTTTAAATTTTTAGAAGTATACTTTAGGCTGTGTTTATGTACATCTTATGCACATTATAAGAGGATTTAGATTCTCCAGAATCTGATACCTCTACTGGAGTGTCTAAAGACAGCTACAGTGTACTGATATCTAATAAATAAATAGATAAATAAATAAATAAATAAATAAATAAACATTTTTTAAAATGGATAAGAAATAAAGAAAGACCAGGCAGGAGAGCCATCCTTATCTCTGTCTGTCTATCTGTCTGTCTGATCCCCTGGAACTGGAGATGGTCCATCATATACTTGCTGGTAGTTGACACCAGGTTCTCTGGAAGAGGAGACAATGCTGTTTTTGTTGAGCCCTTTCAGTGGCCCTACCCATCTTTAAATTTTTAGAAGTGTATATGAGGCCGTGTTTATGTACATCATATGCAGACCAGAAGAGGGATTTAGATTCATCAGAATCTGACACCCTCTTCTGGAGTGTCTGAAGACAGCTACAGTGTACTTATATCTAATAAATAAATAAATGAATAAATAAATAAATAAATAAATAAATAAACATTATTTAAACAGGATAAGAAAGAAAGAAAGACCAGGCAGGCCTTCCATCCATATCACTGTCTGTCTGTCTGTCTGTCTGTCTATCTGATCCTCGGGACTGGAGATGGGCCACCATATTGTTGCTGGTAGTTGATCCCAGGTTCTCTGGAAGAGGAGACAATGCTGTTAATTGTTGAGCCCTTTCAGTCGCCCCACCCATCCTTAAATTTTTAGAAGTGTATGTGAGGCTGTGTTTATGTACATCATATGCAGACCATAAGAGGGATTTAGATTGTCCAGAATCTGACACCCTCTTCTGGAGTGTCTGAAGACAGCTACAGTGTATTTATATCTAATAAATAAATAAATAAATAAATAAATAAATAAATAAACATTTTTTAAAATGGATAAGAAATAAAGAAAGACAAGGCAGGAGTGCCATCCTTATCTCTGTCTATCTGATCACCTGGAACTGGAGATGGTACATCATATTCTTGCTGGTAGTTGATACCAGGTTCTCTGGAAGAGGAGACAATGCTGTTATTTGTTGGGCCCATTAAGTGGCCCCACCCATCTTTAAATTTTTAGAGGTGTATGTGAGTCTCTGTTTATGTACATCATATGCAGACCATAAGAGGGATTTAGATTCTCCAGAATCTGACACCCTCTACTGGAGTGTCTGAACAGCTACAGTGTACTTATATCTAATAAATAAATAAATAAATAAATAAATAAATAAATAAATAAATAAACATTTTTTAAAAAGGATTAGAAAGAAAGACCAGGCAGGCCTGCCATCCATATCTCTGTCTGTCTGTCTGTCTGTCTATCTGATCCCCGGGAACTGGAGATGGGCCACCATATAGTTGCTGGTAGTTGATCCCAGGTTCTCTAGAAGAGGAGACAATGCTGTTAATGTTGAGCCCTTTCAGTGGCCCTACCCATCTTTAAATTTTTAGAAGTGTATATGAGGCCGTGTTTATGTACATCATATGCAGACCAGAAGAGGGATTTAGATTCATCAGAATCTGACACCCTCTTCTGGAGTGTCTGAAGACAGCTACAGTGTACTTATATCTAATAAATAAATAAATGAATAAATAAATAAATAAATAAATAAATAAATAAACAATATTTAAACAGGATAAGAAAGAGAGAAAGACCAGGCAGGCCTTCCATCCTTATCACTGTCTGTCTGTCTGTCTGTCTGTCTATCTGATCCCCGGGAACTGGAGATGGGCCACCATATTGTTGCTGGTAGTTGATCCCAGGTTCTCTGGAAGAGGAGACATGCTGTTAATTGTTGAGCCCTTTCAGTGGCCCCACCCATCCTTAAATTTTTAGAAGTGTATGTGAGGCTGTGTTTATGTACATCATATGCAGACCATAAGAGGGATTTAGATTGTCCAGAATCTGACACCCTCTTCTGGAGTGTCTGAAGACAGCTACAGTGTATTTATATCTAATAAATAAATAAATAAATAAATAAATAAATAAACATTTTTTAAAATGGATAAGAAATAAAGACAAGGCAGGAGTGCCATCCTTATCTCTGTCTATCTGATCACCTGGAACTGGAGATGGTACATCATATACTTGCTGGTAGTTGATCCCAGGTTCTCTGGAAGAGGAGACAATGCTGTTATTTGTTGAGCCCATTAAGTGGCCCCACCCATCTTTAAATTTTTAGAGGTGTATGTGAGTCTCTGTTTATGTACATCATATGCAGACCATAAGAGGGATTTAGATTCTCCAGAATCTGACACCCTCTTCTGGAGTGTCTGAAGACAGCTACAGTGTACTTATATCTAATAAATATGAATAAATAAATAAATAAATAAATAAATAAATAAATAAACATTTTTTAAAAAGGATAAGAAAGAAAGAAAAATCAGGCAGGCCTACCATCCTTATCTCTGTCTGTCTGTCTCTCTGTCTGTCTGATCCCCTGGAACTGGAGATGGGCCACCATATAGGTGCTGGTAGTTGATCCCAGGTTCTCTGGAGGAAGAGACAATGCTGTTAATGTTGAGCCCTTTCTTTTTTTTTTTTTTTTTTTTTTGTTTTTCGAGACAGGGTTTCTCTGTGTAGCCCTGGCTGTCCTGGAACTCACTTTGTAGACCAGGCTGGCTTCGAACTCAGAAATCTGCCTGCCTCTGCCTCCCGAGTGCTGGGATTAAAGGCATGCGCCACCACGCCCAGCTTGTTGAGCCCTATCAGTGGCCCTACCCATGTTTAAATTTTTAGAAGTATATGTGAGGCTGTGTTTATGTACATCATATGCAGACCAGAAGAGGGATTTAGATTCTCCAGAATCTGACACCCTCTACTGGAGTGTCTGAAGACAGCTACAGTGTACTTATATCTAATAAATAAATAAATAAATAAATAAATAAATAAATAAATAAATAAACATTATTTAAACAGGATAAGAAAGAAAGAAAGACCAGGCAGGCCTTCCATCCATATCTCTGTCTGTCTGTCTGTCTGTCTGTCTATCTGATCCCCGGGAACTGGAGATGGGCCACCATATAGTTGCTGGTAGTTGATCCCAGGTTCTCTGGAAGAGGAGACAATGCTGTTAATTGTTGACCCCTTTCAGTCGCCCCACCCATCCTTAAATTTTTAGAAGTGTATGTGAGGCTGTGTTTATGTACATCATATGCAGACCTTAAGAGGGATTTAGATTGTCCAGAATCTGACACCCTCTTCTGGAGTGTCTGAAGACAGCTACAGTGTATTTATATCTAATAAATAAATAAATGAATAAATAAATAAATAAATAAATAAATATATAAATAAACATTTTTTAAAATGGATAAGAAATAAAGAAAGACCAGGCAGGAGAGCCATCCTTATCTCTGTCTGTCTATCTGTCTGTCTGATATCCTGGAACTGGAGATGGTCCATCATATACTTGCTGGTAGTTGTCACCAGGTTCTCTGGAAGAGGAGACAATGCTGTTATTTGTTGAGCCCTTTAAGTGGCCCCACCCATCTTTAAATTTTTAGAAGTGTATGTGAGTCTCTGTTTATGTACATCATATGCATACCATAAGAGGGATTTAGATTCTCCAGAATCTGACACCCTCTTCTGGAGTGTCTGAAGACAGCTACAGTGTATTTATATCTAATAAATAAATAAATAAATAAATAAATAAACATTTTTTTATTAAATGATAAGAAAAAAAGAAAGACCAGGCAGGCCTGCCATCCATATCTCTGTTTGTCTGTCTGTCTGTCTGTCTGATCCCTGAGAACTGGAGATGGGACATCATATAGTTGCTGGTAGTTGATCCCAGGTTCTCTGGAAGAGGAGACAATGCTGTTAATTGTTGAGCTTTTTCAGTGGCCCCACCCTTCTTTAAACTTTTGAAGCATATGTGAGGCTGTGTTTATGTACATCATATGCAGACCATAAGAGGGATTTAGAATCTCCAGAATCTGACACCCTCTTCTGGAGTGTCTGAAGATAGCTACAGTGTACTTATATCTAATAATACATAAATAAATAAATAAACCTTTTTTAAAATGATAAGAAAGAAAGAAAGACCAGGCAGGCCTGCCATCCTTATTTCTGTCTGTCTGTCTGTGTGTCTGTCTGATTTCCTGGAACTGGAGATGGGCTACCATATAATTGCTGGTTGTTGATCCCAGGTTCTATGGAAGAGGAGACAATGCTGTTAATTGTTGATCACTTTTAGTGGCCGCACCCATCTTTAAATTTTTAGAAGTATATGTGAGGCTGTGTTTATGTACATCATATGCAGACCATAAGAGGGATTTAGATTCTCCAGCACCTGACACCCTCTTCTGGAGTGTCTGAAGACAGCTACAGTGTACTTATATCTAATAAATACATAAATAAACAAATAAACATGTTTTAAAAAAGGATAAGAAAGAAAGAAAAACCAGGCAGGCCTGCCATCCTTGTCGGTCTGTCTGTCTGTCTCTCTGATCCCCTGGATCTGGAGATGGGCCACCATATATTTGCTGGTAGTTGATCCCAGGTTCTCTGGAAGAGGAGACAATGCTGTTAATTGTTGAGCCCTTTCAGTGGCCCCACACATCTTTAAATTTTTAGAAATATATGTGAGGCTGTGTTTATGTACATCATATGCAGACCATAAGAGGGATTTAGATTCTCCAGAATCTGACACCCTCTTCTGGAGTATCTGAAGACAGCTACAGTGTACTTATATCTAATAAAAACATAAATAAATAAATAAATAAATAAAGAAAGAAAGAAAGAAAGAAAGAAAGAAAGAAAGAAATAAAGAAATAAACATTTTTTAAAAAGGATAAGAAAAAAAGAAAGACCAGCAGGCCTGCCATCCTTATCTCTGTCTGTCTGTCTGTCTGTCTGATCCCCTGGAACTGGAGATGGGCCACCATATAGTTGCTGGTAGTTTATCCCAGGTTCTCTGGAAGAGGAGACAATGCTGTTAATTGTTGAGCCCTTTCAGTGGCCCCACACATCTTTAAATTTTTAGAAGCATATGTGAGGCTGTGTTTATGTACATTGTATGTAGACCATAAGAGGGATTTATATTCTCCAGAATCTGATACCCTCTTCTGGAGTGTCTGAAGACAGCTACAGTGTACTTATATCTAATAAATTCATAAATAAATAAATAAACCTGTTTTAAAAAGGATAAGAAAGAAAGAAAAACCAGGCAGGCCTGCCATCCATGTCTGTCTGTCTGTCTGTCTGTCTCTCTGATCCCCTGGATCTGGAGATGGGCCACCATATAGTTGCTGGTAGTTGATCCCAGGTTCTCTGGAAGATGAGACAATGCTGTTAATTGTTGAGCCCTTTCAGTGGCCCCACCCATCTTTAAATTTTTAGAAGTAAATGTGAAGCTGTTTTTATGTACATCATATGCAGATCATAAGATGGACTTAGATTCTCCAGAATCTGACACCCTCTTCCTGAGTGTCTGAAGACAGCTACAGTGTACTTATATCTAATAAATTCATAAATAAATAAATAAACATTTTTAAACGGATAAGAAAGAAATAAAAACCAGGAAGGCCTGCCATCCTAGTCTGTATGTCTGTCTGTCTGTCTGATCCCCTGGAACTGGAGATGGGCCACCATATAGTTGCTGGTAGTTAATCCCAGGTTCTCTGAAAGAGGAGACAATGCTGTTAATTTTTGAGCCCTTTCAGTGGCCCCACCCATCTTTAAATTTTTATATGTGAGGCCGTGTTCATGTACATCATATGCAGACCATAAGAGGGATTTAGATTCTCCAGAATCTGACACCCTCTTCTGGAGTGTCTGAAGACAGCTACAGTGTACTTATATCTAATAAATACATAAATAAATAAATAAACATTTTTTAAAAAGGATAAGAAAGAATGAAAGACCAGGTAGGCCTGCCATCCTTAACTCTATCTGTCTGTATCTCTGTCTGTCTGTCTGATCCCCTGGAACTAGAGATGGGCCACCATATAGTTTCTGGTAGTTGATCCCAGGTTCTCTATAAGAGGAAACAATGCTGTTAATTGTTGATCCCTTTCATTGGCCCCACACATCTTTAAATTTTTAGAAGTAAATGTGAGGCTGTGTTTATGTACATCATATGCAGACCATAAGAGGGATATAGATTCTCCAGAATCTGAAACCCTCTTCTGGAGTGTCTGAAGACAGCTACAGTGTACTTATATCTAATAAATACATAAATGAATAAATAAATAAATAAATAAATAAATATACATTTTTTAAAAGGGATAAGAAAGAAAGAAAAACCAGGCAGTCCTCCATCCTTGTCTGTCTTTCTCTCTGTCTGTCTGTCTTGCCCAGCCCCTTGAGTTGCCTAGCCTAGCCCCTTGCCTTGCCTAGCCCAGCCCCTTGCCTAGCCTAGCCTAGCCCAGCCCTGCCTTGCCTAGCCCTGCCTATCCCTGTCTTTAACCAGGCTGGCCTCGAACTCAGAAACTGACTGCCTCTGCCTCCAGAGTGCTCTCATTAAGAGCTCGAGCCACCACTGACTGTTGGCTTTTCTAAGTCTTACATAGGTATGGTCTGTTTCTCAACTGTGAAACCCTAATTAACACATGTAGTCTGTCCTAGGTCAGCCATAGCTACAGACTGAGGCCTTTTCTAAAACAAAACAAAAGAAAACAAAAAAATAGAAATAATAAAATAAATACATTAAGCAACCACATGATATCTTTTCTTTCTTTCAATGATACTCAGAGTTTGAAGCAGTTCACCCATGAGACCTCAGCTCCCGACATTGAGGCTGTTTCCCTAACAAGTATTATGGCTGAACCTGAGGGGTTCTACTGCTGATTTGTGTCCCCCACTTTAAAAAAATAGTTGTTTTCAAAGGCTGCAGGTTCTTAGCTCTGTTCCTTGTTACAGTTGAGTCACAGCCCTGAAAGTTCAGTGGTAGTTAAAGGCACTGAGAAGGGCTTCCTCTAGACATCAAAGACCAAGTCTTTGTTATTAAAAAGTTAATCTGGATTCCCCCACACCCTGGCATCCTTAGAATTCCTAGAAAGGAAGGCAGGGACCTGGGCAGAAGGGTGCAAGGCTACTGGTGTTTGTAAGTGGTAACAGAAAGCTTTCTCTTGTTGGTACCCTACCCCAAGTTACACTGTCACTTCTTTTTCCTAGTTGTTGTTTTGTAGGTTTGTATTCTCAACATAGACCCTTTTCCTTCCAAACCTTGGCTGTCCTGAACCTTACTGTCCTTGAACTCAGTGATTTGCCTGTCTTGCTGGGATGAAACTGTGAGCTACCATCCAGAAGGAAGCACCCTGCTTAGGTTATTTTGGGGTCTCTTCCATTTTCCTCTATGAACATGCATATGGCAGGCCTGTTCTTTCTTTTTTACTTTTCCTTTTCTTTTTAAAGATTTATTTATTTATTATATTTAAGTATGCTGTAGCTATCTTCAGACAATCCAGAAGAGGGTGTCAGATTCTGAAGAATCTAAATCATTCTTATTGTCTGCATATGATGTATATAAACACAGCCTCACATATACTCAAAAAAAAAAAAAAGAAAGATGTGGCTACAGAGAGGGCTCAACAATTAAGAGCATTGTCTCCTCTTCCAGAGAACCTGGGCTCAATTACCAGTATTATATATGGTGGCCCATCTCCAGTTCCAGGGGATCTAATACTCTATTCTGGAGTCTGTGGGCACAGCATACACATGCAAAACATTCTTACACAATCATTGAGAGAGGAGAGAGAGGGGTTGAGAGAGAGGGGAGGTAATCATACCTCCTGACGAGTTTGAAGACCTGAGCTTCATCACTCACACAAATAAATAAATGCAAAATATTTTTTATAAATAAACTCTGCCATTGCCCTTTAAAAATTCCTAGAAAACAAGTTTTATAAGCAACAGTTATATTTACTATATCTAAAGTACAGTCATGAGCATATTCTCTAAATAGAAAAAGGCCTGTTAGTCTTAGAAATGGAAAAGACAAACCAAGGAAGGTTTGCAAATTACATAATGAGGCAGCTCAGCCCAGCTCTTAGGTTGGAAATAAGACTCGAGAATAGGATACACCTGAAGAAAGCCAACCATTGTTTTTTGTTTTGGAGGCTGAAAGGATACACCTGAAGACAGCCAATGCTGTGTGATGGTGATCTGGTATTTTTTTTTTTAATTTTTAAAAACTTTAACACTTTTTATAAAATTTTTTTTCTTTCCTTCCTTTCTTTCAGTTCGTTCTTTCCTTCCTTCGTTCTTTCTTTCTTCTCACCCTGGCCTAGCCTACCCTAGCCTACCCTAGCCTACCCTAGCCTACCCTAGCCTACCCTAGCCTACCCTAGCCTACCCTAGCCTACCCTAGCCTACCCTAGCCTACCCTAGCCTACCCTAGCCTACCCTAGCCTACCCTAGCCTACCCTAGCCTACCCTAGCCCTGCCTAACCATGTCTTTCACCAGGGTGGCCTCGAACTCAGAAACTGACTGCCTCTGCCTACAGAGTGCTCTCATAAAGAGCTTGAGCCACCACTGAAGGTCGGGTTTTCTAAGCCTTACCTTGCTCTTGGTGTCTGTTCTCAGCTGTGAAACCCTAATTAACACAGGTAGGCAGTCCTGGGTCAGCCAGAACTACAGACTGAGGCCTTCTCTAAAAAGAAATAAAACAAAACAAAACAACAAATAGAAATAATAAAATACATAAATTAAACAACCACAGCATAGCTTTTCTCTCTCTAGGTGGTACTCAGAAATTCCAGCAGTTGGCCTGTGACACCTCAGCTCAGTATATGTGAGGCTGTGTTTATGTACATCATACACAGACCATAAGAGGGATTTAGATTCTCTAGAATCTGACACACTCTTCTGGAGTGTCTGTAGACAGCTACAGTGTACTTATATATAATAAATACATAAATAAATAAACATTTTTTAAAGGATAAGAAAGAAAGAAAGACCAGGCAGGCCTGCCATCCTTATCTCTATCTGTCTGTCTGTCTGTCTGATCCCCTGGAACTGCAGATGGGCCACCATATAGTTGCTGGTAGTTGATCCCAGGTTCTCTGGAAGAGGAAAAAATGATGTTAATTGTTGAGCCCTTTAAGTGGTCCCACCCATCTTTAAATTTTTAGAAGTATATGTGAGGCTGTGTTTATGTACATCATATGCAGACCATAAGAGGGATTTAGATTCTCCAGAATCTGACACCCTCTTCTGGAGTGTCTGAAGACAGCTACTGTGTACTGATATCTAATAAATAAATAAATAGATAAATAAATAAATAAATAAATAAATAAACAAATAATCATTTTTTTAAAAGGATAAGAAAGAAAGAAAGACCAGGCAGGCCTGCCAACAATATCTCTGTCTGTCTGTCTGTCTGTCTGTCTATCTGATCCCCGGGAACTGGAGATGGGCCACCATATAGTTGCTCATAGTTGATCCCAGGTTCTCTGGAAGAGGAGACAATGCTGTTAATGTTGAGCCCTTTCAGTGGCCCTACCCATCTTTAAATTTTTAGAAGTGTATGTGAGGCTGTGTTTATGTACATCATATGCACACCAGAAGAGGGATTTAGATTCATAAGAAAATGACACCCTCTTCTGGAGTGTCTGAAGACAGCTACAGTGTACTTATATCCAATAAATAAATAAATAAATAAATAAATAAATAAATAAATAAATAAATAAATAAACAAATAAACATTATTTAAACAGGATAAGAAAGAAAGAAAGACCAGGCAGTCCTTCCATCCATATCTCTATCTGTCTGTCTGTCCCTCTGTCTGTCTATCTGATCTCCGGGAACTGGAGATGGGCCACCATATAGTTGCTAGTAGTTGTTCCCAGGTTCTCTGGAAGAGGAGACAATGCTGTTAATTTTTCAGCCCTTTCAGTGGCCCCACCCATCCTTAAATTTTTAGAAGTGTATGTGAGGCTGTGTTTATGTACATCATATGCAGACTTTAAGAGGGATTTAGATTGTCCAGAATCTGACACCCTCTTCTGGAGTGTCTGAAGACAGCTAGAGTGTATTTATATCTAATAAATATATACATAAATAAATAAATAAATAAATAAATAAACATTTTTTAAAAAGGATAAGAAAGAAAGAAAGACCAGGCAGGCCTGCCATCCTTATCTCTGTCTGTCTGTCTCTCTGTCTGTCTGATACCCTGGAACTGGAGATAGGCCACCATATAGGTGCTGGTAGTTGATCCCAGGTTCTCTGAAAGAGGAGACAATACTGTTAATTGTTGAGCCCTTTCAGTGGCCCCACCCATCTTTAAATTTTTAGAAGAATATGTGAGTCTCTGTTTATGTACATCATATGCAGACCATAAGAGGGATTTAGATTCTCCAGTAGATGACACCCTCTTCTGGAGTGTCTGCAGACAGCTACAGTGTACTTATATCAAATAAATAAATAAATAAATAAATAAATAAATAAATAAATAAGTAAATAAACATTTTTTAAAAAGGATAAGAAAGAAAGAAAGACCAGGCAGGCCTGCCATCCTTATCTCTGTCTGTCTGTCTGTCTGTCTGTCTGATCCTCTGATACTGGATATGGGCCACCATATAGTTGCTGGTAGTTGATCCCAGGTTCTCTGGAAGAGGAGACAATGCTGTTAATTGTTGAGACATTTCAGTGGTCCCACCCATCTTTAAATATTTAGAAGTGTATGTGAGGCTGTGTTTATGTACATCATATGCAGACCATAAAAGGGATTTAGATTCTCCAGAATCTGACACCCTCTTCTGGAGTGTCTGAAGACAGCTACAGTGTACTGATATCTAATAAATAAATAAATAAATAAATAAATAAATAAATAAATAAATAAATAAATAAATAAACATTTTTTTAAAAGGATAAGAAAGAAAGAAAGACCAGGCAGGCCTACCATCCATATCCGTGTCTGTCTGTCTGTCTGTCTATCTGATCCCCGGGAACTGGAGATGGGCCACCATATAGTTGCTGGTAGTTGATCCAAGGTTCTCTGGAAGAGGAGACCATGCTGTTAATTGTTGTGCCCTTTCAGTGGCCCCACACTTCTTTAAATTTTTAGAAGTATACTTTAGGCTGTGTTTATGTACATCTTATGCACATTATAAGAGGATTTAGATTCTTCAGAATCTGACACCCTCTACTGGAGTGTCTAAAGACAGCTACAGTGTACTGATATCTAATAAATAAATAGATAAATAAATAAATAAATAAATAAATAAACATTTTTTAAAATGGATAAGAAATAAAGAAAGACCAGGCAGGAGAGCCATCCTTATCTCTGTCTGTCTATCTGTCTGTCTGATCCCCTGGAACTGGAGATGGTCCATCATATACTTGCTGGTAGTTGACACCAGGTTCTCTGGAAGAGGAGACAATGCTGTTATTTGTTGAGCCCTTTAAGTGGCCCCACCCATCTTTAAATTTTTAGAAGTGTATGTGAGTCTCTGTTTATGTACATCATATGCATACCATAAGAGGGATTTAGATTCTCCAGAAACTGACACCCTCTTCTGGAGTGTCTGAAGACAGCTACAGTGTACTTATATCTAATAAATATATACATAAATAAATAAATAAATAAATAAATAAATAAATAAATAAATAAACATTTTTTTGAAAAAGGATAAGAAAGAAAGAAAGACCAGGCAGGCCATCCATCCATATCTCTCTCTGTCTGTCTGTCTGTCTATCTGATCCCCGGGAAATGGAGATGGGCCACCATATAGTTGCTGGTAGTGATCCAAGGTTCTCTGGAAGAGGAGACAATGCTGTTAATTGTTGAGCCCTTTCAGTGGCCCCACACTTCTTTAAATTTTTAGAAGTATACTTGAGGCTGTGTTTTTTGTACATCATATGCAGACCATAAGAGGGATTTAGATTCTCCAGAATCTGACACCCTCTACTGGAGTGTCTGAACAGCTACAGTGTACTTATATCTAATAAATAAATAAATAAATAAATAAATAAATAAATAAATAAACATTTTTTAAAAAGGATTAGAAAGAAAGACCAGGCAGGCCTGCCATCCATATCTCTGTCTGTCTGTCTGTCTGTCTGTCTATCTGATCCCCGGGAACTGGAGATGGGCCACCATATAGTTGCTGGTAGTTGATCCCAGGTTCTCTAGAAGAGGAGACAATGCTGTTAATGTTGAGCCCTTTCAGTGGCCCTACCCATCTTTAAATTTTTAGAAGTGTATATGAGGCCGTGTTTATGTACATCATATGCAGACAAGAAGAGGGATTTAGATTCATCAGAATCTGACACCCTCTTCTGGAGTGTCTGAAGACAGCTACAGTGTACTTATATCTAATAAATAAATAAATAAATAAATAAATAAATAAATAAATAAACAAATAAACATTATTTAAACAGGATAAGAAAGAAAGAAAGACCAGGCAGTCCTTCCATCCATATCTCTATCTGTCTGTCTGTCCGTCTGTCTGTCTATCTGAACTCCGGGAACTGGAGATGGGCCACCATATAGTTGCTAGTAGTTGTTCCCAGGTTCTCTGGAAGAGGAGACAATGCTGTTAATTTTTCAGCCCTTTCAGTGGCCCCACCCATCCTTAAATTTTTAGAAGTGTATGTGAGGCTGTGTTTATGTACATCATATGCAGACTTTAAGAGGGATTTAGATTGTCCAGAATCTGACACCCTCTTCTGGAGTGTCTGAAGTCAGCTAGAGTGTATTTATATCTAATAAATATATACATAAATAAATAAATAAATAAATAAATAAATAAATAAATAAATAAACATTTTTTAAAAAGGATAAGAAAGAAAGAAAGACCAGGCAGGCCTGCCATCCTTATCTCTGTCTGTCTGTCTCTCTGTCTGTCTGATCCCCTGGAACTGGAGATAGGCCACCATATAGGTGCTGGTAGTTGATCCCAGGTTCTCTGAAAGAGGAGACAATACTGTTAATTGTTGAGCCCTTTCAGTGGCCCCACCCATCTTTAAATTTTTAGAAGAATATGTGAGTCTCTGTTTATGTACATCATATGCAGACCATAAGAGGGATTTAGATTCTCCAGTAGATGACACCCTCTTCTGGAGTGTCTGCAGACAGCTACAGTGTATTTATATCTAATACATAAATAAATAAATAAATAAATAAATAAATAAATAAATAAATAAATAAATAAATAAGTAAATAAACATTTTTTAAAAAGGATAAGAAAGAAAGAAAGACCAGGCAGGCCTGCCATCCTTATCTCTGTCTGTCTGTCTGTCTGTCTGTCTGTCTGATCCTCTGATACTGGATATGGGCCACCATATAGTTGCTGGTAGTTGATCCCAGGTTCTCTGGAAGAGGAGACAATGCTGTTAATTGTTGAGACATTTCAGTGGTCCCACCCATCTTTAAATATTTAGAAGTGTATGTGAGGCTGTGTTTATGTACATCATATGCAGACCATAAAAGGGATTTAGATTCTCCAGAATCTGACACCCTCTTCTGGAGTGTCTGAAGACAGCTACAGTGTACTGATATCTAATAAATAAATAAATAAATAAATAAATAAATAAATAAACATTTTTTTAAAAGGATAAGAAAGAAAGAAAGACCAGGCAGGCCTACCATCCATATCCGTGTCTGTCTGTCTGTCTGTCTATCTGATCCCCGGGAACTGGAGATGGGCCACCATATAGTTGCTGGTAGTTGATCCAAGGTTCTCTGGAAGAGGAGACCATGCTGTTAATTGTTGTGCCCTTTCAGTGGCCCCACACTTCTTTAAATTTTTAGAAGTATACTTTAGGCTGTGTTTATGTACATCTTATGCACATTATAAGAGGATTTAGATTCTCCAGAATCTGATACCTCTACTGGAGTGTCTAAAGACAGCTACAGTGTACTGATATCTAATAAATAAATAGATAAATAAATAAATAAATAAATAAATAAACATTTTTTAAAATGGATAAGAAATAAAGAAAGACCAGGCAGGAGAGCCATCCTTATCTCTGTCTGTCTATCTGTCTGTCTGATCCCCTGGAACTGGAGATGGTCCATCATATACTTGCTGGTAGTTGACACCAGGTTCTCTGGAAGAGGAGACAATGCTGTTTTTGTTGAGCCCTTTCAGTGGCCCTACCCATCTTTAAATTTTTAGAAGTGTATATGAGGCCGTGTTTATGTACATCATATGCAGACCAGAAGAGGGATTTAGATTCATCAGAATCTGACACCCTCTTCTGGAGTGTCTGAAGACAGCTACAGTGTACTTATATCTAATAAATAAATAAATGAATAAATAAATAAATAAATAAATAAACATTATTTAAACAGGATAAGAAAGAAAGAAAGACCAGGCAGGCCTTCCATCCATATCACTGTCTGTCTGTCTGTCTGTCTGTCTATCTGATCCTCGGGACTGGAGATGGGCCACCATATTGTTGCTGGTAGTTGATCCCAGGTTCTCTGGAAGAGGAGACAATGCTGTTAATTGTTGAGCCCTTTCAGTCGCCCCACCCATCCTTAAATTTTTAGAAGTGTATGTGAGGCTGTGTTTATGTACATCATATGCAGACCATAAGAGGGATTTAGATTGTCCAGAATCTGACACCCTCTTCTGGAGTGTCTGAAGACAGCTACAGTGTATTTATATCTAATAAATAAATAAATAAATAAATAAACATTTTTTAAAATGGATAAGAAATAAAGAAAGACAAGGCAGGAGTGCCATCCTTATCTCTGTCTATCTGATCACCTGGAACTGGAGATGGTACATCATATTCTTGCTGGTAGTTGATACCAGGTTCTCTGGAAGAGGAGACAATGCTGTTATTTGTTGGGCCCATTAAGTGGCCCCACCCATCTTTAAATTTTTAGAGGTGTATGTGAGTCTCTGTTTATGTACATCATATGCAGACCATAAGAGGGATTTAGATTCTCCAGAATCTGACACCCTCTACTGGAGTGTCTGAACAGCTACAGTGTACTTATATCTAATAAATAAATAAATAAATAAATAAATAAATAAATAAATAAATAAATAAACATTTTTTAAAAAGGATTAGAAAGAAAGACCAGGCAGGCCTGCCATCCATATCTCTGTCTGTCTGTCTGTCTGTCTATCTGATCCCCGGGAACTGGAGATGGGCCACCATATAGTTGCTGGTAGTTGATCCCAGGTTCTCTAGAAGAGGAGACAATGCTGTTAATGTTGAGCCCTTTCAGTGGCCCTACCCATCTTTAAATTTTTAGAAGTGTATATGAGGCCGTGTTTATGTACATCATATGCAGACCAGAAGAGGGATTTAGATTAATCAGAATCTGACACCCTCTTCTGGAGTGTCTGAAGACAGCTACAGTGTACTTATATCTAATAAATAAATAAATGAATAAATAAATAAATAAATAAATAAATAAATAAATAAATAAATAAATAAACAATATTTAAACAGGATAAGAAAGAGAGAAAGACCAGGCAGGCCTTCCATCCTTATCACTGTCTGTCTGTCTGTCTGTCTGTCTATCTGATCCCCGGGAACTGGAGATGGGCCACCATATTGTTGCTGGTAGTTGATCCCAGATTCTCTGGAAGAGGAGACATGCTGTTAATTGTTGAGCCCTTTCAGTGGCCCCACCCATCCTTAAATTTTTAGAAGTGTATGTGAGGCTGTGTTTATGTACATCATATGCAGACCATAAGAGGGATTTAGATTGTCCAGAATCTGACACCCTCTTCTGGAGTGTCTGAAGACAGCTACAGTGTATTTATATCTAATAAATAAATAAATAAATAAATAAATAAATAAATAAATAAATAAACATTTTTTAAAATGGATAAGAAATAAAGACAAGGCAGGAGTGCCATCCTTATCTCTGTCTATCTGATCACCTGGAACTGGAGATGGTACATCATATACTTGCTGGTAGTTGATCCCAGGTTCTCTGGAAGAGGAGACAATGCTGTTATTTGTTGAGCCCATTAAGTGGCCCCACCCATCTTTAAATTTTTAGAGGTGTATGTGAGTCTCTGTTTATGTACATCATATGCAGACCATAAGAGGGATTTAGATTCTCCAGAATCTGACACCCTCTTCTGGAGTGTCTGAAGACAGCTACAGTGTACTTATATCTAATAAATATGAATAAATAAATAAATAAATAAATAAATAAATAAATAAATAAACATTTTTTAAAAAGGATAAGAAAGAAAGAAAAATCAGGCAGGCCTACCATCCTTATCTCTGTCTGTCTGTCTCTCTGTCTGTCTGATCCCCTGGAACTGGAGATGGGCCACCATATAGGTGCTGGTAGTTGATCCCAGGTTCTCTGGAGGAAGAGACAATGCTGTTAATGTTGAGCCCTTTCTTTTTTTTTTTTTTTTTTTTTTTTGTTTTTCGAGACAGGGTTTCTCTGTGTAGCCCTGGCTGTCCTGGAACTCACTTTGTAGACCAGGCTGGCTTCGAACTCAGAAATCTGCCTGCCTCTGCCTCCCGAGTGCTGGGATTAAAGGCATGCGCCACCACGCCCAGCTTGTTGAGCCCTATCAGTGGCCCTACCCATGTTTAAATTTTTAGAAGTATATGTGAGGCTGTGTTTATGTACATCATATGCAGACCAGAAGAGGGATTTAGATTCTCCAGAATCTGACACCCTCTACTGGAGTGTCTGAAGACAGCTACAGTGTACTTATATCTAATAAATAAATAAATAAATAAATAAATAAATAAATAAACATTATTTAAACAGGATAAGAAAGAAAGAAAGACCAGGCAGGCCTTCCATCCATATCTCTGTCTGTCTGTCTGTCTGTCTATCTGATCCCCGGGAACTGGAGATGGGCCACCATATAGTTGCTGGTAGTTGATCCCAGGTTCTCTGGAAGAGGAGACAATGCTGTTAATTGTTGACCCCTTTCAGTCGCCCCACCCATCCTTAAATTTTTAGAAGTGTATGTGAGGCTGTGTTTATGTACATCATATGCAGACCTTAAGAGGGATTTAGATTGTCCAGAATCTGACACCCTCTTCTGGAGTGTCTGAAGACAGCTACAGTGTATTTATATCTAATAAATAAATAAATGAATAAATAAATAAATAAATAAATAAATAAATAAATAAATATATAAATAAACATTTTTTAAAATGGATAAGAAATAAAGAAAGACCAGGCAGGAGAGCCATCCTTATCTCTGTCTGTCTATCTGTCTGTCTGATATCCTGGAACTGGAGATGGTCCATCATATACTTGCTGGTAGTTGACACCAGGTTCTCTGGAAGAGGAGACAATGCTGTTATTTGTTGAGCCCTTTAAGTGGCCCCACCCATCTTTAAATTTTTAGAAGTGTATGTGAGTCTCTGTTTATGTACATCATATGCATACCATAAGAGGGATTTAGATTCTCCAGAATCTGACACCCTCTTCTGGAGTGTCTGAAGACAGCTACAGTGTATTTATATCTAATAAATAAATAAATAAATAAATAAATAAATAATAAATAAATAAATAAGTAAGTAAATAAACATTTTTTAAAAAGGATAAGAAAGAAAGAAAGACCAGGCAGGCCTGCCATCCTTATCTCTGTCTGTCTGTCTGTCTGTCTGTCTGATCCTCTGATACTGGATATGGGCCACCATATAGTTGCTGGTAGTTGATCCCAGGTTCTCTGGAAGAGGAGACAATGCTGTTAATTGTTGAGACATTTCAGTGGTCCCACCCATCTTTAAATATTTAGAAGTGTATGTGAGGCTGTGTTTATGTACATCATATGCAGACCATAAAAGGGATTTAGATTCTCCAGAATCTGACACCCTCTGCAGGAGTGTCTGAAGACAGCTACAGTGTACTGATATCTAATAAATAAATAAATAAATAAATAAATAAATAAATAAATAAATAAATAAATAAATAAACATTTTTTTAAAAGGATAAGAAAGAAAGAAAGACCAGGCAGGCCTACCATCCATATCCGTGTCTGTCTGTCTGTCTGTCTATCTGATCCCCGGGAACTGGAGATGGGCCACCATATAGTTGCTGGTAGTTGATCCAAGGTTCTCTGGAAGATGAGACCATGCTGTTAATTGTTGTGCCCTTTCAGTGGCCCCACACTTCTTTAAATTTTTAGAAGTATACTTTAGGCTGTGTTTATGTACATCTTATGCACATTATAAGAGGATTTAGATTCTTCAGAATCTGACACCCTCTACTGGAGTGTCTAAAGACAGCTACAGTGTACTGATATCTAATAAATAAATAGATAAATAAATAAATAAATAAATAAATAAACATTTTTTAAAATGGATAAGAAATAAAGAAAGACCAGGCAGGAGAGCCATCCTTATCTCTGTCTGTCTATCTGTCTGTCTGATCCCCTGGAACTGGAGATGGTCCATCATATACTTGCTGGTAGTTGACACCAGGTTCTCTGGAAGAGGAGACAATGCTGTTATTTGTTGAGCCCTTTAAGTGGCCCCACCCATCTTTAAATTTTTAGAAGTGTATGTGAGTCTCTGTTTATGTACATCATATGCATACCATAAGAGGGATTTAGATTCTCCAGAAACTGACACCCTCTTCTGGAGTGTCTGAAGACAGCTACAGTGTACTTATATCTAATAAATATATACATAAATAAATAAATAAATAAATAAATAAATAAATAAACATTTTTTTGAAAAAGGATAAGAAAGAAAGAAAGACCAGGCAGGCCATCCATCCATATCTCTCTCTGTCTGTCTGTCTGTCTATCTGATCCCCGGGAAATGGAGATGGGCCACCATATAGTTGCTGGTAGTGATCCAAGGTTCTCTGGAAGAGGAGACAATGCTGTTAATTGTTGAGCCCTTTCAGTGGCCCCACACTTCTTTAAATTTTTAGAAGTATACTTGAGGCTGTGTTTTTTGTACATCATATGCAGACCATAAGAGGGATTTAGATTCTCCAGAATCTGACACCCTCTACTGGAGTGTCTGAACAGCTACAGTGTACTTATATCTAATAAATAAATAAATAAATAAATAAATAAATAAATAAATAAATAAACATTTTTTAAAAAGGATTAGAAAGAAAGACCAGGCAGGCCTGCCATCCATATCTCTGTCTGTCTGTCTGTCTGTCTGTCTGTCTATCTGATCCCCGGGAACTGGAGATGGGCCACCATATAGTTGCTGGTAGTTGATCCCAGGTTCTCTAGAAGAGGAGACAATGCTGTTAATGTTGAGCCCTTTCAGTGGCCCTACCCATCTTTAAATTTTTAGAAGTGTATATGAGGCCGTGTTTATGTACATCATATGCAGACAAGAAGAGGGATTTAGATTCATCAGAATCTGACACCCTCTTCTGGAGTGTCTGAAGACAGCTACAGTGTACTTATATCTAATAAATAAATAAATAAATAAATAAATAAATAAATAAATAAACAAATAAACATTATTTAAACAGGATAAGAAAGAAAGAAAGACCAGGCAGTCCTTCCATCCATATCTCTATCTGTCTGTCTGTCCGTCTGTCTGTCTATCTGAACTCCGGGAACTGGAGATGGGCCACCATATAGTTGCTAGTAGTTGTTCCCAGGTTCTCTGGAAGAGGAGACAATGCTGTTAATTTTTCAGCCCTTTCAGTGGCCCCACCCATCCTTAAATTTTTAGAAGTGTATGTGAGGCTGTGTTTATGTACATCATATGCAGACCATAAGAGGGATATAGATTCTCCAGAATCTGTCACCCTCTTCTGGATTGTCTGAAGACAGCTACAGTGTACTTATATCTAATAAATAAATAAATGAATAAATAAATAAATAAATAAATAAATAAATAAATAAATAAACAATATTTAAACAGGATAAGAAAGAGAGAAAGACCAGGCAGGCCTTCCATCCTTATCACTGTCTGTCTGTCTGTCTGTCTGTCTATCTGATCCCCGGGAACTGGAGATGGGCCACCATATTGTTGCTGGTAGTTGATCCCAGGTTCTCTGGAAGAGGAGACATGCTGTTAATTGTTGAGCCCTTTCAGTGGCCCCACCCATCCTTAAATTTTTAGAAGTGTATGTGAGGCTGTGTTTATGTACATCATATGCAGACCATAAGAGGGATTTAGATTGTCCAGAATCTGACACCCTCTTCTGGAGTGTCTGAAGACAGCTACAGTGTATTTATATCTAATAAATAAATAAATAAATAAATAAATAAATAAATAAATAAATAAACATTTTTTAAAATGGATAAGAAATAAAGACAAGGCAGGAGTGCCATCCTTATCTCTGTCTATCTGATCACCTGGAACTGGAGATGGTACATCATATACTTGCTGGTAGTTGATCCCAGGTTCTCTGGAAGAGGAGACAATGCTGTTATTTGTTGAGCCCATTAAGTGGCCCCACCCATCTTTAAATTTTTAGAGGTGTATGTGAGTCTCTGTTTATGTACATCATATGCAGACCATAAGAGGGATTTAGATTCTCCAGAATCTGACACCCTCTTCTGGAGTGTCTGAAGACAGCTACAGTGTACTTATATCTAATAAATATGAATAAATAAATAAATAAATAAATAAATAAATAAATAAATAAACATTTTTTAAAAAGGATAAGAAAGAAAGAAAAATCAGGCAGGCCTACCATCCTTATCTCTGTCTGTCTGTCTCTCTGTCTGTCTGATCCCCTGGAACTGGAGATGGGCCACCATATAGGTGCTGGTAGTTGATCCCAGGTTCTCTGGAGGAAGAGACAATGCTGTTAATTGTTGAGACATTTCAGTGGTCCCACCCATCTTTAAATATTTAGAAGTGTATGTGAGGCTGTGTTTATGTACATCATATGCAGACCATAAAAGGGATTTAGATTCTCCAGAATCTGATACCTCTACTGGAGTGTCTAAAGACAGCTACAGTTTACTGATATCTAATAAATAAATAGATAAATAAATAAATAAATAAATAAATAAACATTTTTTAAAATGGATAAGAAATAAAGAAAGACCAGGCAGGAGAGCCATCCTTATCTCTGTCTGTCTATCTGTCTGTCTGATCCCCTGGAACTGGAGATGGTCCATCATATACTTGCTGGTAGTTGACACCAGGTTCTCTGGAAGAGGAGACAATGCTGTTTTTGTTGAGCCCTTTCAGTGGCCCTACCCATCTTTAAATTTTTAGAAGTGTATATGAGGCCGTGTTTATGTACATCATATGCAGACCAGAAGAGGGATTTAGATTCATCAGAATCTGACACCCTCTTCTGGAGTGTCTGAAGACAGCTACAGTGTACTTATATCTAATAAATAAATAAATGAATAAATAAATAAATAAATAAATAAATAAACATTATTTAAACAGGATAAGAAAGAAAGAAAGACCAGGCAGGCCTTCCATCCATATCACTGTCTGTCTGTCTGTCTGTCTGTCTATCTGATCCTCGGGACTGGAGATGGGCCACCATATTGTTGCTGGTAGTTGATCCCAGGTTCTCTGGAAGAGGAGACAATGCTGTTAATTGTTGAGCCCTTTCAGTCGCCCCACCCATCCTTAAATTTTTAGAAGTGTATGTGAGGCTGTGTTTATGTACATCATATGCAGACCATAAGAGGGATTTAGATTGTCCAGAATCTGACACCCTCTTCTGGAGTGTCTGAAGACAGCTACAGTGTATTTATATCTAATAAATAAATAAATAAATAAATAAATAAATAAATAAACATTTTTTAAAATGGATAAGAAATAAAGAAAGACAAGGCAGGAGTGCCATCCTTATCTCTGTCTATCTGATCACCTGGAACTGGAGATGGTACATCATATTCTTGCTGGTAGTTGATACCAGGTTCTCTGGAAGAGGAGACAATGCTGTTATTTGTTGGGCCCATTAAGTGGCCCCACCCATCTTTAAATTTTTAGAGGTGTATGTGAGTCTCTGTTTATGTACATCATATGCAGACCATAAGAGGGATTTAGATTCTCCAGAATCTGACACCCTCTACTGGAGTGTCTGAACAGCTACAGTGTACTTATATCTAATAAATAAATAAATAAATAAATAAATAAATAAATAAATAAATAAATAAATAAACATTTTTTAAAAAGGATTAGAAAGAAAGACCAGGCAGGCCTGCCATCCATATCTCTGTCTGTCTGTCTGTCTGTCTATCTGATCCCCGGGAACTGGAGATGGGCCACCATATAGTTGCTGGTAGTTGATCCCAGGTTCTCTAGAAGAGGAGACAATGCTGTTAATGTTGAGCCCTTTCAGTGGCCCTACCCATCTTTAAATTTTTAGAAGTGTATATGAGGCCGTGTTTATGTACATCATATGCAGACCAGAAGAGGGATTTAGATTAATCAGAATCTGACACCCTCTTCTGGAGTGTCTGAAGACAGCTACAGTGTACTTATATCTAATAAATAAATAAATGAATAAATAAATAAATAAATAAATAAATAAATAAATAAATAAATAAATAAACAATATTTAAACAGGATAAGAAAGAGAGAAAGACCAGGCAGGCCTTCCATCCTTATCACTGTCTGTCTGTCTGTCTGTCTGTCTATCTGATCCCCGGGAACTGGAGATGGGCCACCATATTGTTGCTGGTAGTTGATCCCAGATTCTCTGGAAGAGGAGACATGCTGTTAATTGTTGAGCCCTTTCAGTGGCCCCACCCATCCTTAAATTTTTAGAAGTGTATATGAGGCCGTGTTTATGTACATCATATGCAGACAAGAAGAGGGATTTAGATTCATCAGAATCTGACACCCTCTTCTGGAGTGTCTGAAGACAGCTACAGTGTACTTATATCTAATAAATAAATAAATAAATAAATAAATAAATAAATAAATAAATAAACAAATAAACATTATTTAAACAGGATAAGAAAGAAAGAAAGACCAGGCAGTCCTTCCATCCATATCTCTATCTGTCTGTCTGTCCGTCTGTCTGTCTATCTGATCTCCGGGAACTGGAGATGGGCCACCATATAGTTGCTAGTAGTTGTTCCCAGGTTCTCTGGAAGAGGAGACAATGCTGTTAATTTTTCAGCCCTTTCAGTGGCCCCACCCATCCTTAAATTTTTAGAAGTGTATGTGAGGCTGTGTTTATGTACATCATATGCAGACCATAAGAGGGATATAGATTCTCCAGAATCTGTCACCCTCTTCTGGATTGTCTGAAGACAGCTACAGTGTACTTATATCTAATAAATAAATAAATGAATAAATAAATAAATAAATAAATAAATAAATAAATAAATAAACAATATTTAAACAGGATAAGAAAGAGAGAAAGACCAGGCAGGCCTTCCATCCTTATCACTGTCTGTCTGTCTGTCTGTCTGTCTATCTGATCCCCGGGAACTGGAGATGGGCCACCATATTGTTGCTGGTAGTTGATCCCAGGTTCTCTGGAAGAGGAGACATGCTGTTAATTGTTGAGCCCTTTCAGTGGCCCCACCCATCCTTAAATTTTTAGAAGTGTATGTGAGGCTGTGTTTATGTACATCATATGCAGACCATAAGAGGGATTTAGATTGTCCAGAATCTGACACCCTCTTCTGGAGTGTCTGAAGACAGCTACAGTGTATTTATATCTAATAAATAAATAAATAAATAAATAAATAAATAAATAAATAAATAAATAAATAAACATTTTTTAAAATGGATAAGAAATAAAGACAAGGCAGGAGTGCCATCCTTATCTCTGTCTATCTGATCACCTGGAACTGGAGATGGTACATCATATACTTGCTGGTAGTTGATCCCAGGTTCTCTGGAAGAGGAGACAATGCTGTTATTTGTTGAGCCCATTAAGTGGCCCCACCCATCTTTAAATTTTTAGAGGTGTATGTGAGTCTCTGTTTATGTACATCATATGCAGACCATAAGAGGGTTTTAGATTCTCCAGAATCTGACACCCTCTTCTGGAGTGTCTGAAGACAGCTACAGTGTACTTATATCTAATAAATATGAATAAATAAATAAATAAATAAATAAATAAATAAATAAATAAATAAACATTTTTTAAAAAGGATAAGAAAGAAAGAAAAATCAGGCAGGCCTACCATCCTTATCTCTGTCTGTCTGTCTCTCTGTCTGTCTGATCCCCTGGAACTGGAGATGGGCCACCATATAGGTGCTGGTAGTTGATCCCAGGTTCTCTGGAGGAAGAGACAATGCTGTTAATGTTGAGCCCTTTCTTTTTTTTTTTTTTTTTTTTTTTTTTGTTTTTCGAGACAGGGTTTCTCTGTGTAGCCCTGGCTGTCCTGGAACTCACTTTGTAGACCAGGCTGGCTTCGAACTCAGAAATCTGCCTGCCTCTGCCTCCCGAGTGCTGGGATTAAAGGCATGCGCCACCACGCCCAGCTTGTTGAGCCCTATCAGTGGCCCTACCCATGTTTAAATTTTTAGAAGTATATGTGAGGCTGTGTTTATGTACATCATATGCAGACCAGAAGAGGGATTTAGATTCTCCAGAATCTGACACCCTCTACTGGAGTGTCTGAAGACAGCTACAGTGTACTTATATCTAATAAATAAATAAATAAATAAATAAATAAATAAATAAATAAATAAATAAATAAATAAACATTATTTAAACAGGATAAGAAAGAAAGAAAGACCAGGCAGGCCTTCCATCCATATCTCTGTCTGTCTGTCTGTCTGTCTATCTGATCCCCGGGAACTGGAGATGGGCCACCATATAGTTGCTGGTAGTTGATCCCAGGTTCTCTGGAAGAGGAGACAATGCTGTTAATTGTTGACCCCTTTCAGTCGCCCCACCCATCCTTAAATTTTTAGAAGTGTATGTGAGGCTGTGTTTATGTACATCATATGCAGACCTTAAGAGGGATTTAGATTGTCCAGAATCTGACACCCTCTTCTGGAGTGTCTGAAGACAGCTACAGTGTATTTATATCTAATAAATAAATAAATGAATAAATAAATAAATAAATAAATAAATATATAAATAAACATTTTTTAAAATGGATAAGAAATAAAGAAAGACCAGGCAGGAGAGCCATCCTTATCTCTGTCTGTCTATCTGTCTGTCTGATATCCTGGAACTGGAGATGGTCCATCATATACTTGCTGGTAGTTGACACCAGGTTCTCTGGAAGAGGAGACAATGCTGTTATTTGTTGAGCCCTTTAAGTGGCCCCACCCATCTTTAAATTTTTAGAAGTGTATGTGAGTCTCTGTTTATGTACATCATATGCATACCATAAGAGGGATTTAGATTCTCCAGAATCTGACACCCTCTTCTGGAGTGTCTGAAGACAGCTACAGTGTATTTATATCTAATAAATAAATAAATAAATAAATAAATAAATAAATAAATAAATAAATAAGTAAATAAACATTTTTTAAAAAGGATAAGAAAGAAAGAAAGACCAGGCAGGCCTGCCATCCTTATCTCTGTCTGTCTGTCTGTCTGTCTGTCTGTCTGATCCTCTGATACTGGATATGGGCCACCATATAGTTGCTGGTAGTTGATCCCAGGTTCTCTGGAAGAGGAGACAATGCTGTTAATTGTTGAGACATTTCAGTGGTCCCACCCATCTTTAAATATTTAGAAGTGTATGTGAGGCTGTGTTTATGTACATCATATGCAGACCATAAAAGGGATTTAGATTCTCCAGAATCTGACACCCTCTGCTGGAGTGTCTGAAGACAGCTACAGTGTACTGATATCTAATAAATAAATAAATAAATAAATAAATAAATAAATAAACATTTTTTTAAAAGGATAAGAAAGAAAGAAAGACCAGGCAGGCCTACCATCCATATCCGTGTCTGTCTGTCTGTCTGTCTATCTGATCCCCGGGAACTGGAGATGGGCCACCATATAGTTGCTGGTAGTTGATCCAAGGTTCTCTGGAAGATGAGACCATGCTGTTAATTGTTGTGCCCTTTCAGTGGCCCCACACTTCTTTAAATTTTTAGAAGTATACTTTAGGCTGTGTTTATGTACATCTTATGCACATTATAAGAGGATTTAGATTCTTCAGAATCTGACACCCTCTACTGGAGTGTCTAAAGACAGCTACAGTGTACTGATATCTAATAAATAAATAGATAAATAAATAAATAAATAAATAAATAAACATTTTTTAAAATGGATAAGAAATAAAGAAAGACCAGGCAGGAGAGCCATCCTTATCTCTGTCTGTCTATCTGTCTGTCTGATCCCCTGGAACTGGAGATGGTCCATCATATACTTGCTGGTAGTTGACACCAGGTTCTCTGGAAGAGGAGACAATGCTGTTATTTGTTGAGCCCTTTAAGTGGCCCCACCCATCTTTAAATTTTTAGAAGTGTATGTGAGTCTCTGTTTATGTACATCATATGCATACCATAAGAGGGATTTAGATTCTCCAGAAACTGACACCCTCTTCTGGAGTGTCTGAAGACAGCTACAGTGTACTTATATCTAATAAATATATACATAAATAAATAAATAAATAAATAAATAAATAAATAAACATTTTTTTGAAAAAGGATAAGAAAGAAAGAAAGACCAGGCAGGCCATCCATCCATATCTCTCTCTGTCTGTCTGTCTGTCTATCTGATCCCCGGGAAATGGAGATGGGCCACCATATAGTTGCTGGTAGTGATCCAAGGTTCTCTGGAAGAGGAGACAATGCTGTTAATTGTTGAGCCCTTTCAGTGGCCCCACACTTCTTTAAATTTTTAGAAGTATACTTGAGGCTGTGTTTTTTGTACATCATATGCAGACCATAAGAGGGATTTAGATTCTCCAGAATCTGACACCCTCTACTGGAGTGTCTGAACAGCTACAGTGTACTTATATCTAATAAATAAATAAATAAATAAATAAATAAATAAATAAATAAATAAACATTTTTTAAAAAGGATTAGAAAGAAAGACCAGGCAGGCCTGCCATCCATATCTCTGTCTGTCTGTCTGTCTGTCTGTCTATCTGATCCCCGGGAACTGGAGATGGGCCACCATATAGTTGCTGGTAGTTGATCCCAGGTTCTCTAGAAGAGGAGACAATGCTGTTAATGTTGAGCCCTTTCAGTGGCCCTACCCATCTTTAAATTTTTAGAAGTGTATATGAGGCCGTGTTTATGTACATCATATGCAGACAAGAAGAGGGATTTAGATTCATCAGAATCTGACACCCTCTTCTGGAGTGTCTGAAGACAGCTACAGTGTACTTATATCTAATAAATAAATAAATAAATAAATAAATAAATAAATAAATAAATAAACAAATAAACATTATTTAAACAGGATAAGAAAGAAAGAAAGACCAGGCAGTCCTTCCATCCATATCTCTATCTGTCTGTCTGTCCGTCTGTCTGTCTATCTGAACTCCGGGAACTGGAGATGGGCCACCATATAGTTGCTAGTAGTTGTTCCCAGGTTCTCTGGAAGAGGAGACAATGCTGTTAATTTTTCAGCCCTTTCAGTGGCCCCACCCATCCTTAAATTTTTAGAAGTGTATGTGAGGCTGTGTTTATGTACATCATATGCAGACTTTAAGAGGGATTTAGATTGTCCAGAATCTGACACCCTCTTCTGGAGTGTCTGAAGTCAGCTAGAGTGTATTTATATCTAATAAATATATACATAAATAAATAAATAAATAAATAAATAAATAAATAAATAAACATTTTTTAAAAAGGATAAGAAAGAAAGAAAGACCAGGCAGGCCTGCCATCCTTATCTCTGTCTGTCTGTCTCTCTGTCTGTCTGATCCCCTGGAACTGGAGATAGGCCACCATATAGGTGCTGGTAGTTGATCCCAGGTTCTCTGAAAGAGGAGACAATACTGTTAATTGTTGAGCCCTTTCAGTGGCCCCACCCATCTTTAAATTTTTAGAAGAATATGTGAGTCTCTGTTTATGTACATCATATGCAGACCATAAGAGGGATTTAGATTCTCCAGTAGATGACACCCTCTTCTGGAGTGTCTGCAGACAGCTACAGTGTACTTATATCAAATAAATAAATAAATAAATAAATAAATAAATAAATAAATAAATAAGTAAATAAACATTTTTTAAAAAGGATAAGAAAGAAAGAAAGACCAGGCAGGCCTGCCATCCTTATCTCTGTCTGTCTGTCTGTCTGTCTGTCTGATCCTCTGATACTGGATATGGGCCACCATATAGTTGCTGGTAGTTGATCCCAGGTTCTCTGGAAGAGGAGACAATGCTGTTAATTGTTGAGACATTTCAGTGGTCCCACCCATCTTTAAATATTTAGAAGTGTATGTGAGGCTGTGTTTATGTACATCATATGCAGACCATAAAAGGGATTTAGATTCTCCAGAATCTGACACCCTCTTCTGGAGTGTCTGAAGACAGCTACAGTGTACTGATATCTAATAAATAAATAAATAAATAAATAAATAAATAAATAAATAAATAAATAAACATTTTTTTAAAAGGATAAGAAAGAAAGAAAGACCAGGCAGGCCTACCATCCATATCCGTGTCTGTCTGTCTGTCTGTCTATCTGATCCCCGGGAACTGGAGATGGGCCACCATATAGTTGCTGGTAGTTGATCCAAGGTTCTCTGGAAGAGGAGACCATGCTGTTAATTGTTGTGCCCTTTCAGTGGCCCCACACTTCTTTAAATTTTTAGAAGTATACTTTAGGCTGTGTTTATGTACATCTTATGCACATTATAAGAGGATTTAGATTCTCCAGAATCTGATACCTCTACTGGAGTGTCTAAAGACAGCTACAGTGTACTGATATCTAATAAATAAATAGATAAATAAATAAATAAATAAATAAATAAATAAATAAACATTTTTTAAAATGGATAAGAAATAAAGAAAGACCAGGCAGGAGAGCCATCCTTATCTCTGTCTGTCTATCTGTCTGTCTGATCCCCTGGAACTGGAGATGGTCCATCATATACTTGCTGGTAGTTGACACCAGGTTCTCTGGAAGAGGAGACAATGCTGTTTTTGTTGAGCCCTTTCAGTGGCCCTACCCATCTTTAAATTTTTAGAAGTGTATATGAGGCCGTGTTTATGTACATCATATGCAGACCAGAAGAGGGATTTAGATTCATCAGAATCTGACACCCTCTTCTGGAGTGTCTGAAGACAGCTACAGTGTACTTATATCTAATAAATAAATAAATGAATAAATAAATAAATAAATAAATAAACATTATTTAAACAGGATAAGAAAGAAAGAAAGACCAGGCAGGCCTTCCATCCATATCACTGTCTGTCTGTCTGTCTGTCTGTCTATCTGATCCTCGGGACTGGAGATGGGCCACCATATTGTTGCTGGTAGTTGATCCCAGGTTCTCTGGAAGAGGAGACAATGCTGTTAATTGTTGAGCCCTTTCAGTCGCCCCACCCATCCTTAAATTTTTAGAAGTGTATGTGAGGCTGTGTTTATGTACATCATATGCAGACCATAAGAGGGATTTAGATTGTCCAGAATCTGACACCCTCTTCTGGAGTGTCTGAAGACAGCTACAGTGTATTTATATCTAATAAATAAATAAATAAATAAATAAATAAACATTTTTTAAAATGGATAAGAAATAAAGAAAGACAAGGCAGGAGTGCCATCCTTATCTCTGTCTATCTGATCACCTGGAACTGGAGATGGTACATCATATTCTTGCTGGTAGTTGATACCAGGTTCTCTGGAAGAGGAGACAATGCTGTTATTTGTTGGGCCCATTAAGTGGCCCCACCCATCTTTAAATTTTTAGAGGTGTATGTGAGTCTCTGTTTATGTACATCATATGCAGACCATAAGAGGGATTTAGATTCTCCAGAATCTGACACCCTCTACTGGAGTGTCTGAACAGCTACAGTGTACTTATATCTAATAAATAAATAAATAAATAAATAAATAAATAAATAAATAAATAAACATTTTTTAAAAAGGATTAGAAAGAAAGACCAGGCAGGCCTGCCATCCATATCTCTGTTTGTCTGTCTGTCTGTCTATCTGATCCCCGGGAACTGGAGATGGGCCACCATATAGTTGCTGGTAGTTGATCCCAGGTTCTCTAGAAGAGGAGACAATGCTGTTAATGTTGAGCCCTTTCAGTGGCCCTACCCATCTTTAAATTTTTAGAAGTGTATATGAGGCCGTGTTTATGTACATCATATGCAGACCAGAAGAGGGATTTAGATTCATCAGAATCTGACACCCTCTTCTGGAGTGTCTGAAGACAGCTACAGTGTACTTATATCTAATAAATAAATAAATGAATAAATAAATAAATAAATAAATAAATAAATAAATAAACAATATTTAAACAGGATAAGAAAGAGAGAAAGACCAGGCAGGCCTTCCATCCTTATCACTGTCTGTCTGTCTGTCTGTCTGTCTATCTGATCCCCGGGAACTGGAGATGGGCCACCATATTGTTGCTGGTAGTTGATCCCAGGTTCTCTGGAAGAGGAGACATGCTGTTAATTGTTGAGCCCTTTCAGTGGCCCCACCCATCCTTAAATTTTTAGAAGTGTATGTGAGGCTGTGTTTATGTACATCATATGCAGACCATAAGAGGGATTTAGATTGTCCAGAATCTGACACCCTCTTCTGGAGTGTCTGAAGACAGCTACAGTGTATTTATATCTAATAAATAAATAAATAAATAAATAAATAAATAAATAAACATTTTTTAAAATGGATAAGAAATAAAGACAAGGCAGGAGTGCCATCCTTATCTCTGTCTATCTGATCACCTGGAACTGGAGATGGTACATCATATACTTGCTGGTAGTTGATCCCAGGTTCTCTGGAAGAGGAGACAATGCTGTTATTTGTTGAGCCCATTAAGTGGCCCCACCCATCTTTAAATTTTTAGAGGTGTATGTGAGTCTCTGTTTATGTACATCATATGCAGACCATAAGAGGGATTTAGATTCTCCAGAATCTGACACCCTCTTCTGGAGTGTCTGAAGACAGCTACAGTGTACTTATATCTAATAAATATGAATAAATAAATAAATAAATAAATAAATAAATAAATAAATAAATAAATAAATAAACATTTTTTAAAAAGGATAAGAAAGAAAGAAAAATCAGGCAGGCCTACCATCCTTATCTCTGTCTGTCTGTCTCTCTGTCTGTCTGATCCCCTGGAACTGGAGATGGGCCACCATATAGGTGCTGGTAGTTGATCCCAGGTTCTCTGGAGGAAGAGACAATGCTGTTAATGTTGAGCCCTTTCTTTTTTTTTTTTTTTGTTTTTCGAGACAGGGTTTCTCTGTGTAGCCCTGGCTGTCCTGGAACTCACTTTGTAGACCAGGCTGGCTTCGAACTCAGAAATCTGCCTGCCTCTGCCTCCCGAGTGCTGGGATTAAAGGCATGCGCCACCACGCCCAGCTTGTTGAGCCCTATCAGTGGCCCTACCCATGTTTAAATTTTTAGAAGTATATGTGAGGCTGTGTTTATGTACATCATATGCAGACCAGAAGAGGGATTTAGATTCTCCAGAATCTGACACCCTCTACTGGAGTGTCTGAAGACAGCTACAGTGTACTTATATCTAATAAATAAATAAATAAATAAATAAATAAATAAATAAATAAATAAACATTATTTAAACAGGATAAGAAAGAAAGAAAGACCAGGCAGGCCTTCCATCCATATCTCTGTCTGTCTGTCTGTCTGTCTATCTGATCCCCGGGAACTGGAGATGGGCCACCATATAGTTGCTGGTAGTTGATCCCAGGTTCTCTGGAAGAGGAGACAATGCTGTTAATTGTTGACCCCTTTCAGTCGCCCCACCCATCCTTAAATTTTTAGAAGTGTATGTGAGGCTGTGTTTATGTACATCATATGCAGACCTTAAGAGGGATTTAGATTGTCCAGAATCTGACACCCTCTTCTGGAGTGTCTGAAGACAGCTACAGTGTATTTATATCTAATAAATAAATAAATGAATAAATAAATAAATAAATAAATAAATAAATAAATAAATATATAAATAAACATTTTTTAAAATGGATAAGAAATAAAGAAAGACCAGGCAGGAGAGCCATCCTTATCTCTGTCTGTCTATCTGTCTGTCTGATATCCTGGAACTGGAGATGGTCCATCATATACTTGCTGGTAGTTGACACCAGGTTCTCTGGAAGAGGAGACAATGCTGTTATTTGTTGAGCCCTTTAAGTGGCCCCACCCATCTTTAAATTTTTAGAAGTGTATGTGAGTCTCTGTTTATGTACATCATATGCATACCATAAGAGGGATTTAGATTCTCCAGAATCTGACACCCTCTTCTGGAGTGTCTGAAGACAGCTACAGTGTATTTATATCTAATAAATAAATAAATAAATAAATAAATAAATAAATAAATAAACATTTTTTAAAAAGGAATAGAAAGAAAGACCAGGCAGGGCTGCCATCCATATCTCTGTCTGTCTGTCTGTCTGTCTATCTGATCCCCATAACTGGAGATGGGCCACCATATAGTTGCTGGTAGTTGATCCCAGGTTCTCTAGAAGAGGAGACAATGCTGTTAATGTTGAGCCCTTTCAGTGGCCCTACCCATCTTTAAATTTTTAGAAGTGTATATGAGGCCGTGTTTATGTACATCATATGCAGACCAGAAGAGGGATTTAGATTCATCAGAATCTGACACCCTCTTCTGGAGTGTCTGAAGACAGCTACAGTGTACTTATATCTAATAAATATGAATAAATAAATAAATAAATAAATAAATAAATAAATAAATAAATAAACATTTTTTAAAAAGGATAAGAAAGAAAGAAAAATCAGGCAGGCCTACCATCCTTATCTCTGTCTGTCTGTCTCTCTGTCTGTCTGATCCCCTGGAACTGGAGATGGGCCACCATATAGGTGCTGGTAGTTGATCCCAGGTTCTCTGGAGGAAGAGACAATGCTGTTAATGTTGAGCCCTTTCTTTTTTTTTTTTTTTGTTTTTCGAGACAGGGTTTCTCTGTGTAGCCCTGGCTGTCCTGGAACTCACTTTGTAGACCAGGCTGGCTTCGAACTCAGAAATCTGCCTGCCTCTGCCTCCCGAGTGCTGGGATTAAAGGCATGCGCCACCACGCCCAGCTTGTTGAGCCCTATCAGTGGCCCTACCCATGTTTAAATTTTTAGAAGTATATGTGAGGCTGTGTTTATGTACATCATATGCAGACCAGAAGAGGGATTTAGATTCTCCAGAATCTGACACCCTCTACTGGAGTGTCTGAAGACAGCTACAGTGTACTTATATCTAATAAATAAATAAATAAATAAATAAATAAATAAATAAATAAATAAATAAATAAATAAACATTATTTAAACAGGATAAGAAAGAAAGAAAGACCAGGCAGGCCTTCCATCCATATCTCTGTCTGTCTGTCTGTCTGTCTATCTGATCCCCGGGAACTGGAGATGGGCCACCATATAGTTGCTGGTAGTTGATCCCAGGTTCTCTGGAAGAGGAGACAATGCTGTTAATTGTTGACCCCTTTCAGTCGCCCCACCCATCCTTAAATTTTTAGAAGTGTATGTGAGGCTGTGTTTATGTACATCATATGCAGACCTTAAGAGGGATTTAGATTGTCCAGAATCTGACACCCTCTTCTGGAGTGTCTGAAGACAGCTACAGTGTATTTATATCTAATAAATAAATAAATGAATAAATAAATAAATAAATAAATAAATAAATATATAAATAAACATTTTTTAAAATGGATAAGAAATAAAGAAAGACCAGGCAGGAGAGCCATCCTTATCTCTGTCTGTCTATCTGTCTGTCTGATATCCTGGAACTGGAGATGGTCCATCATATACTTGCTGGTAGTTGACACCAGGTTCTCTGGAAGAGGAGACAATGCTGTTATTTGTTGAGCCCTTTAAGTGGCCCCACCCATCTTTAAATTTTTAGAAGTGTATGTGAGTCTCTGTTTATGTACATCATATGCATACCATAAGAGGGATTTAGATTCTCCAGAATCTGACACCCTCTTCTGGAGTGTCTGAAGACAGCTACAGTGTATTTATATCTAATAAATAAATAAATAAATAAATAAATAAATAAATAAATAAATAAACATTTTTTAAAAAGGAATAGAAAGAAAGACCAGGCAGGGCTGCCATCCATATCTCTGTCTGTCTGTCTGTCTGTCTATCTGATCCCCATAACTGGAGATGGGCCACCATATAGTTGCTGGTAGTTGATCCCAGGTTCTCTAGAAGAGGAGACAATGCTGTTAATGTTGAGCCCTTTCAGTGGCCCTACCCATCTTTAAATTTTTAGAAGTGTATATGAGGCCGTGTTTATGTACATCATATGCAGACCAGAAGAGGGATTTAGATTCATCAGAATCTGACACCCTCTTCTGGAGTGTCTGAAGACAGCTACAGTGTACTTATATCTAATAAATAAATAAATGAATAAATAAATAAATAAATAAATAAATAAACATTATTTAAACAGGATAAGAAAAAAAGAAAGACCAGGCAGGCCTTCCATCCATATCTCTGTCTGTCTGTCTGTCTGTCTGTCTGTCTGTCTGTCTGTCTATGTGATCCCCGGGAACTGGAGATGGGCCACCATATTGTTGCTGGTAGTTGATCCCAGGTTCTCTGGAAGAGGAGACAATGCTGTTAATTGTTGAGCCCTTTCAGTCGCCCCACCCATCCTTAAATTTTTAGAAGTGTATGTGAGGCTGTGTTTATGTACATCATATGCAGACCATAAGAGGGATTTAGATTGTCCAGAATCTGACACCCTCTTCTGGAGTGTCTGAAGACAGCTACAGTGTATTTATATCTAATAAATAAATAAATAAATAAATAAATAAATAAATAAATATAAATAAATAAACATTTTTTAAAATGGATAAGAAATAAAGAAAGACAAGGCAGAAGTGCCATCCTTATCTCTGTCTGTCTGATCCCTTGGAAATGGAGATGGTCCATCATATACTTGCTGGTAGTTGATACCAGGTTCTCTGGAAGAGGAGACAATGCTGTTATTTGTTGAGCCCATTAAGTGGCCCCACCCATCTTTAAATTTTTAGAGGTGTATGTGAGTCTCTGTTTATGTACATCATATGCAGACCATAAGAGGGATTTAGGTTCTCCAGAATCTGACACCCTCTTCTGGAGTGTCTGAAGACAGCTACAGTGTACTTATATCTAATAAATATAAATAAATAAATAAATAAATAAATAAACATTTTTAAAAAAGGATAAGAAAGAAAGAAAAATCAGGCAAGCCTGCCATCTTCATCTCTGTCTGTCTGTCTGTCTGTCTGATCCTCTGATACTGGATATGGGCCACCATATAGTTGCTGGTAGTTGATCCCATGTTCTCTGGAAGAGGAGACAATGCTGTTAATTGTTGAGACCTTTCAGTGGTCCCACCCATCTTTAAATATTTAGAAGTGTATGTGAGGCTGTGTTTATGTACATCATATGCAAACCATAAGAGGGATTTAGATTCTCCAGAATCTGACACCCTCTTCTGGAGTGTCTGAAGACAGCTACAGTGTACTGATATCTAATAAATAAATAGATAAATAAATAAATAAATAAATAAACATTTTTTAAAAAGGATAAGAAAGAAAGAAAGACCAGGCAGGCCTACCATCCATATCTCTGTCTGTCTGTCTGTCTATCTGATCCCCGGGAACTCGAGATGGGCCACCATATAGTTGCTGGTAGTTGATCCAAGGTTCTCTGGAAGAGGAGACAATGCTGTTAATTGTTGAGCCCTTTCAGTGGCCCCACACTTCTTTAAATTTTTAGAAGTATACCTGAGGCTGTGTTTATGTACATCATATGCAGATTATAAGAGGATTTAGATTCTCCAGAATCTGACACCCTCTACTGGAGTGTCTGAAGACAGCTACAGTGTACTTATATCTAATTAATACATAAATAAATAAATAAACATTTTTTAAAAAGGATAAGAAAGAAAGAAAGACCAGGCAGGCCTCCATCCTTATCTCTGTCTGTCTGTCTGTCTGTTTGATACCCTGGAACTGGAGATGGGCCACCATATAGTTGCTGGTAGATCATCCGAGGCTCTCTGGAAGAGGAGACAATGCTGTTAATTGTTGAGTCCTTTCAATGGCCCCACCCATCTTTAAATTTTTAGAAGTATATGTGAGTCTGTGTTTATGTACATCATATGCAGACCATAAGAGGGATTTAGATTTTCCTGAATTTGACACCCTCTTCTGGAGTGTCTGAAGACAGCTACTGTGTACTTATATATAATAAATACATAAATAAATAAATAAACATTTTTTAAAAATGATAAGAAAGAAAGAAAGAAAGACCAGGCAGAACTGCCATCCTTATCTCTGTCTGTCTGTCTGTCTGTTTGATACCCTGGAACTGGAGATAGGCCACCATATAGTTGCTGGTAGATCATCCGAGGCTCTCTGGAAGAGGAGACAATGCTGTTAATTGTTGAGTCCTTTCAGTGGTCCCTCCCATCTTTAAATTTTTAGAAGTATATGTGAGTCTGTGTTTATGTACATCATATGCAGACCATAAGAGGGATTTAGATTTTCCTGAATTTGACACCCTCTTCTGGAGTGTCTGAAGACAGCTACTGTGTACTTATATATAATAAATACATAAATATATAAATAAATAAATAAATAAATAAATAAATAAATAAACATTTTTTTAAACAGGATAAGTAAGAAAGAAAGACCAGGCAGGCCTGCCATCCTTATCTCTGTCTGTCTGTCTGATCCCCTGGAACTGCTGATGGGCCACCATATAGTTGCTGGTAGTTGATCCCAGGTTCTCTGGAATAGGAGACAATGATGTTAATTGTTGAGCCCTTTCAGTGGTCCCACCCATCTTTAAATTTTTAGAAGTATATGTGAGGCTGTGTTTAGGTACATCATGTGCAGACCATAAGAGGGATTTAGATTCTCCAGAATCTGAAACCCTCTTCTGGAGTGTCTGAAGACAGCTACTGTGTACTTATATCTAATAAATACATAAATAAATAATTAAATAAACATTTTATAAAAGGATAAGAAAGAAAGAAAGAAAAGGCAGGCCTGCCATCCTTAGCTCTGTCTGTCTGTCTGTCTGTCTGATCCCTGAGAACTGGAGATGGGACACAATATAGTTGCTGGTAGTTGATCCCAGGTTCTCTGGAAGAGGAGACAAGGCTGTTAATTGTTGAGCTTTTTCAGTGGCCCCACCCTTCTTTAAATTTTTGAAGTATATGTGAGGCTGTGTTTATGTACATCATATGCAGATTATAAGAGGATTTAGATTCTCCAGAATCTGACACCCTCTACTGGAGTGTCTGAAGAGAGCTACAGTGTACTTATATCTAATAAATAAATAAATAAATAAATAAATAAATAAATAAATAAATAAATAAATAAACAAACATTTTTTAAAAGGATAAGAAAGAAAGAAAAACCAGGCAGGCCTGCAATTCTTATCTCTCTCTGTCTGACATCTGTCTGATTCTCTGGAACTCGAGATGGGCCACCATATAGTTGCTGGTTGTTCATCCCAGGTTCTCTGGAAGAGGAGACAATGCTGTTAATTGTTGAGCCCTTCCAGTGACCCCACCCATCTTTAATTTTTTATAAGTATATGTGAGGCTGTGTTTATATACATCATATACAGACCATAAGAGGGATTTAGATTCTCCAGAAACCTACACCCTCTTCTGGAGTGTCTGAAGACAGCTACAGTGTACTTATATCTAATAAATAAATAGATAAATAAATAAATTAATAAATAAATAAATAAACATTTTTTAAAAAGGATAAGAAAGAAAGAAAGACCAGGCAGGCCTTCCATCCATATCTCTGTCTGTCTGTCTGTCTGTCTATCTGATCCCCGGGAACTGGAGATGGGCCACCATATAGTTGCTGGTAGTTGATCCCAGGTTCTCTGGAAGAGGAGACAATGATGTTAATTGTTGAGCCCTTTCAGTGGCCCCACCCATCCTTAAATTTTTAGAAGTGTATGTGAGGCTGTGTTTATGTACATCATATGCAGACCTTAAGAGGGATTTAGATTGTCCAGAATCTGACACCCTCTTCTGTAGTGTCTGAAGACAGCTACAGTGTATTTATATCTAATAAATAAATAAATAAATAAATAAATAAATAAATAAATAAATAAACTTTTTTTAAAAAGGATAAGAAAGAAAGAAAACTCAGGCAGGCCTGCCATCCTTATCTCTGTCTGTCTGTCTGTCTGTCTGATCCCCTGGAACTGGAGATGGGCCACCATATAGGTGCTGGTAGATGATCCCAGGTTCTCTGGAAGAGGAGACAATGCTGTTAATTGTTGAGCCCTTTCAGTGGCCCAACCCATCTTTAAATTTTTAGAAGTATATGTGAGGCTGTGTTTATGTACATCATATGCAGACCATAAGAGGGATATAGATTCTCCAGAATCTGTCACCCTCTTCTGGATTGTCTGAAGACAGCTACAGTGTACTTATATCTAATAAATAAATAAATAAATAAATAAATAAATAAATAAATAAATAAATCAATCAATCAATAAATAAATAAATAAACATTTTTTTAAATAGGATAAGAAAGAAAGAAAAACCAGGCAGGCCTGCCATCCTTATCTTTGTCTGTCTGTCTGTCTCTCTGTCTGTCTGTCTGTCTGATCCCCTGGAACTGGAGATGGGCCACCATATAGTTGCTGGTAGTTGATCCCAAGTCCTCTGGAAGAGGAGACAATGCTGTTAATTGTTGAGCCCTTTCATTGGCCCCACCCATCTTTAAATTTTTAGAAGTAAATGTGAGGCTGTGTTTATGTACATCATATTCAGACCATAAGAGGTATTTAGATTCTCCAGAATATGACACCGACTTTTGGAGTGTCTAAGACGGATACAGAGTACTTATATCTAATAAATACATAAATAAATAAATAAATAAACATTTTTTAAAATCGATTAGAAAGAAAGACCAGGCAGGCCTGCCATCCTTATCTTTATCTGTCTGTCTGTCTGTCTGATCCCCTGGAACTGGAGATGGGCCACCATATAGTTGCTGGTAGTTGATCCCAGGTTCTCTGGAAGAGGAGACAATGCTGTTAATTGTTGAGCCCTTTCAGTGGCCCCATCCATATTTAAATTATTAGAAGTATATGTAAGGCTGTGTTTATGTACCGAATATGCAGACCATAGGAGGGATTTAGATTCTCCAGAATCTAACACCCTCTTCTGGATTGTCTGAAGACAGATACAGTTTACTTATATCTAATAAATTCATAAATAAACAAATAAACATTTTTAAAAAATAATAATAAAGAAAGAGAGACCAGGCAGGCCTGCCATCCTTGTCTGTCTGTCTGTCTGTCTGATCCCCGGAACTGGATATGGGCCACCATATAATTGTTGGTAGTTGATGCCTGGTTCTCTGAAAGAGGAGACAATGCTGTTAATTGTTGAGCCCTTTCAGTGGCCCCACCCATCTTTAAATTTTTAGAAGTATATGTGAGGCTGTGTTTATGTACATCATATGTAGACCATAAGAGGGATTTAGATTCTCAGGAATCTGACACCCTCTTCTGGAGTGTCTGAAGACAGCTACAGTATACTTATATCTAATAAATATATAAGTAAATAAATAAATAAATACATAAATCAATAAACATTTTTTAAAAAGGGTAAGAAAGAAAGAAAGAACAGGCAGGCCTGCCATCCTTATCTCTGTCTGGCTGTCTGGCTGTCTGATCCCCGGGAACTAAAGGTGGGCCACCATATAGTTGCTGGTAGTTGATCCCAGGTTCTCTGGAAGAGGAGTCAATGCTGTTAATTTTTGAGCCCTTTCAGTGCCCCCACCCATCTCTAAATTTTTAGAAGTATATGTGAGGCTGTGTTTATGAACATCATATGCAGACCATTAGAGGGATTTATATTCTCCAGATTCTGACACCCTATTCTGGAGTGTCTGAAGACAGCTAAGGTGTATTTATATCTAATAAATAAATAAATAAATAAATAAATAAATAAACATTTTTTAAAAAGGATAAGAAAGAAAGAAAGACCAGGCAGGCCTGCCATCCTTATCTCTGTCTGTCTGTCTGTCTGTTTTTCTGATCCCCTGGAATTGTAGATGGGCCACCATATAGTTGCTGGTAGTTGATCCCAGGTTCTCTGGAACAGGAGACAATGCTGTTAATTGTTGAGCCCTTTCAGTGGCCCGACCCATCTTTAAATTTTTAGAAGTATATGTGAGGCTGTTTTTATGTACATCATATGCAGACAATAAGAGGAACTTAGATTCACCAGAATCTGACACCTTCTTCTGGAGTGTGTGAAGACAGATACAGTGTACTTATATCTAATAAATAAATAAATAAATAAATAAATATATAAATATATAAATAAACATTTTTTAAAATGGATAAGAAAAAAAGAAAGACCAGGCAGGCATGCCATCCTTATCCTTGTCTGTCTGTTTCTCTGTCTGTCTGTCTGATCCCCGGGAACTGGAGATGGGCCACCATATAGTTGCTGGTAGTTGATCCCAGGTTCTCTGGAAGAGGAGACAATGCTGTTAATTGTTGAGCCCTTTCAGTGGCCCCACCCATCTTTGAATTTTTAGAAGTAAATGTGACGCTGTGTTTATGTACATCATATTCAGACCATAAGAGGGATAAAATTCTCCAGAATCTGACACAGTCTTTTGGAGTGTCTAAGACGGATACAGTGTACTTATATCTAATAAATACATAAATACATAAATAAACATTTTTTAAAATCGATTAGAAAGAAAGAAAGACCAGGCAGGCCTCCCATCCTTATCTCTGTCTGTCTGTCTGTCTGATCCCCTGGAACTGGAGATGGGCCACCATAGAGTTGCTGATAGTTGATCACAGGTTCTCTGGAAGAGAAGACAATGCTGTTATTTGTTGAGCCCTTTCGTTGCCCACCCATCTTTAAATTTATAGAAGTATATGTAAGGCTGTGTTTATGTACCGAATATGCAGATCATAAGAGGGATTTAGATTCTCCAGAATCTGACACCTTCTTCTGGAGTGTCTTAAGACAGCTACAGTGTACTTATATCTAATAAATTCATAAATAAACAAATAAACATTTTTTAAAAAGGATAATAAAGAAAGAGAGACCAGGCAGGCCTGCCATTATTGTCTGTCTGTCTGTCTGATCCCCGGAACTGGAGATGGGCCACCATATAATTGCTGGTAGTTGATCCCAGGTTCTCTCGAAGAGGAGACAATGCTGTTAATTGTTGAGCCCTTTCAGTGGCCCCACCCATCTTTAAGTTTTTAGAAGTATATGTAAGGCTGTTTTTATGTACATCATATGCAGATCATAAAAGGGATATAGATTCTCCAAAATCTGACACCCTCTTCTGGAGTGTTTGAAGACAGCTACAGTGTACTTATATCTAATAAATACATACATAAATTAATAAACATTTTTAAAAAGGATAAGAAAGAAAGAAAGACCAGGCAGGCCTGCCACCTTGTGTGTCTGTCTGTGTGTCTCTCTATCTGTCAGATCCCCTGGAACTGGTGATGGGCCACCATATAGTTGCTGGTAGTTGATCCCAGGTACTCTGGAAGAGGAGACAATGCTGTTAGTTGTTGAGCCCTTTCAGTGGACCAACCCATCTTTAAATTTTTAGAAGTATATGTGAGGCTGTGTTTATGTACATCATATGCAGACCATAAGAGGGATTTAGATTCTCCAGGGTCTGACACCCTCTTCTGGAGTGTCTGAAGACAGCTACAGTGTACTTATATCTAATAAATAAATAAATAAATAAATACATACATACATACATACATACATACATACATACATAAACATTTTTTAAAAAGGATAAGAAAGAAAGAAAGACCAGGCAGGCCTACCATCCTTATCTCTGTCTGTCCGTCTGTCTGTCTGATCCCCTGGAACTAAAGACGGGCCACCATATAGTTGCTCGTTGTTGATCCCAGGTTCTCTGGAAGAGGAGTCAATGCTGTTAATTATTGAGCCATTTCAGGGACCCCACCCATCTTTAAATTTTTAGAAGTATATGTGAGGCTGTGTTTATGTACATCATATGCAGACCAGAAGAGGGATTTATATTCTCCAGAATCTGACACCCTCTTCTGGAGTGACTGAAGACAGCTACAGTGTACTTATATCTAATAAATACATAAATAAATAAATAAATAAATAAATAAATAAATAAATAAACATTTTTAAAAAAAGGATGAGAAAGAAAGAAAGAAAGAAAGAAAGAAAGAAAGAAAGAAAGAAAGAAAGAAAGAAAGAAAGACCAGGCAGACCTGCCATCCTTATCTCTGTCTGTCTGTCTGTCTGTCTTTCTGATCCCCTGGAACTGGAGGTGGGCCACCATATAGTTGCTGGTATTTGATCCCAGGTTCTCTGGAACAGGAGACAATGCTGTTAATTGTTGAGCCCTTTCAGTTGCCCCACCCATCTTTAAATTTATAGAATTATATGTGAGGCTGTGATTATGTACATCATATGCAGACCATAAGAGGGATTTAGATTCACCAGAATCTGACACATTCTTCTGGAGTGTGTGAAGACAGATACAGTGTACTTATATCTAATAAATAAATAAATAAATAAATAAATAAATAAATAAATACATAAACATTTTGTAAAAAGGATAAGAAAGAAAGAAAGAACAGGTAGGCCTGCCACCTTTATCCTTGTCTGTCTTCTCTCTGTCTGTCTTTCTGATCCCCGGGAACTGGAAATGGGCCACCATATAGTTGATGGTAGTTGATCCCAGGTTCTCTGGAAGTGGAGACAATGCTGTTAATTGTTGAGCCCTTTCAGTGCCCCCACCCATCTTTAAATTTTTAGAAGTATATGGGAGGCTATGTTTATGTACCTCATATGCAGACAATAAGGGGGATTTAGATTCTCCAGAATTTGACACCCTCTTCTGGAGTGTCTGAAGACAGCTATAGTGTACTTATATGTAATAAATACATAAATAAATAAATAAACATTTTTTAAAAAAGGATAAGAAAGAAAGAAAGACCAGGCAGGCCTGCCATCTTTATCCTTGTCTGTCTGTTTGTCTGTCTGTCTGATCCCTGGGCACTGGAGATTAGCCACTATATAGTTGCTTTTGTTGATCCCAGGTTCTCTGGAAGAGGAGACAATGCTGTTAATTTGATCCCTATCAGTACCCCACCCATCTTTAAATTTTTAGAAGTATATGTGAGGCTGTGTTTATGTACATCATATGCAGACCATAAGAGGGTTTTAAATTCTCCAATTTCTGACACCCTCTTCTGGAGTGTCTGAAGACAGCTACAGTGTTCTTATATCTAATAAATACATACATAAATAAATAAATAAATAAATAAATAAATAAATAAATAAATATTTAAATAAATTTTTTTTTTAAAAAGGATAAGAAAGAAAGAAAGAACGGGCAGGCCTGCCATCCTTATATCTGTCTGTCTGTCTGTCTGTCTGTCTGATACCCTGGAACTGGAGATGGGCCACCATATAGTTGCTGGTAGTTGATCCCAGGTTCTCTGGAACAGGAGACAATGCTGTTAATTGTTGAGCCCTTTCAGTGGCCCCACCCATCTTTAAATTTTTAGAAGTATATGTGAGGCTGTGTTTATGTACATCATATGCAGACCATAAGAGGGATTTAGATTCTCCTCAATCTGACACCCTCTTCTGGAGTGTCAGAAGAGAGCTACAGTGTACTTATATCTAATAAATAAATAAATAAATAAATAAATAAATAAATAAACATTTTAAAAGGATAAGAAAGAAAGAAAGAACAGGCAGGCCTGCGATCCTTATCTCTTCTGTCTGTCAGTCTGTCTGTCTGATCCCCTGGAACTGGAGATGGGCCACCATATAGTTGCTGGTAGTTGATCCCAGGTTCTCTGTAAGAGGATACAATGCTGTTAATTGTTGAGCCCTTTCAGTGGCCCCACTCATCTTTAAATTTTTAGAGGTGTATGTGAGGCTGTGTTTATGTACATCATATTCAGACCATAAGAGGGATTTAGATTCTCCAGAATCTGACACCCTCTTCTGGAGTGTCTGAAGACAGGTACAGTGTACTTAAAAATAATAAATACATAAATAAATAAATAAATAAATAAATAAATAAATAAAATAAATAAACATTTTTTAAAAATGATAAGAAAAAAAGAAAGACCAGGCAGGCCTGCCATCCTTATCTCTGTCTCTCTGTCTGTCTCTCTGTCTGATCCCCTGGAACTGGAGATGGGCCACCATATAGTTGCTGGTAGTTGATCCCAGGTTCTCTGGAAGAGGAGACAATGCTGTTAATTGTTGAGCCCTTTCAGTGCCCACAAGTCTTTAAATTGTTGGAAGTAAATGTGAGTCTGTGTTTATGTACATCATATGCAGACCATAAGAGGGATTTAGATTCTCCAGAATCTGACAACTTCTTCTGGAGTGTCTGAAGACCTCTACAGTGTACTTATAGCTAATAAATACATAAATAAATAAATAAATAAATAAATAAATAAATAAATAAATAAAAATTTTTTAAAAAGGACAAGAAAGAACGAAAAACCAGGCAGGCCTGCCATCCTTGACTGTTTGTCTGTCAGTCTGTCTGAAACCCTGGAACTTAAGATGGGCCACCATATAGTTGCTCGTAGTTGATCCCAGGTTCTCTGGAAGAGGAGACAATGCTGTTAATTGTCGAGCCCATTCAGTCGCCCCACACATCTTTAAATTTTTGGAAGTAATTGTGAGTCTGTGTTTATGTACATCATATGCAGACCATAAGAGGGATTTAGATTCTCCAGAATCTGACACCCTCTTCTGGAGTGTCTGAAGAGAGCTACAGTGTACTTATATCTACTAAATATATAAATAAATAAATAAATAAATAAATAAATAAATAAATACATACATACATACATACATAAATAAACATTTTTTAAAAAGGATAAGAAAGAAAGAAAGACCAGGCAGGCCTGCCATCCTTATCTTTTTCTTTCTGTCTGTCTCTCTGTCTGATCCCCTGGAAGTGGAGATGGGCCACCATATAGTTGCTGGTAGTTGATCGCAGGTCCTCTGGAAGAGGAGACAATGCTGTTAATTGTTGAGCCCTTTCAGTGGCCCCACCCATCTTTAATTTTTTAGAAGTAAATGTGAGGCTGTGTTTATGTACATCATATTCAGACCTTAAGAGGGATTTAGATTCTCCAGAATATGACACCGACTTTTGGAGGGTCTAAGACTGATACAGTGTACTTATATCTAATAAATACATAAATAAATAAATAAACATTTTTTAAAATCGATTAGAAAGAAAGAAAGACCAGGCAGGCCTGCCATCCTTATCTCTGTCTGTCTGTCTGATCCTCTGGAACTGGAGATGGGCCACCATATAGTTGCTGGTAGTTGATCCCAGGTTCTCTGTAAGAGGATACAATGCTGTTAATTATTGAGCCCTTTCAGTGGCCCCACTCATCTTTAAATTTTTAGAGGTGTATGTGAGGCTGTGTTTATGTACATAATATTCAGACCATAAGAGGGATTTAGATTCTACAGAATCTGACACTCTCTTCTGGAGTGTCTGAAGACAGGTACAGTGTACTTAAAAATAATAAATACATACATAAATAAATAAGTAAATAGATAAATAAATAAATAAATAAACATTTTTTAAAAATGATAAGAAAAAAAGAAAGACCAGGCAGGCCTGCCATCCTTATCTCTGTCTCTCTGTCTGTCTCTCTGTCTGATCCCCTGGAACTGGAGATGGGCCACCATATAGTTGCTGGTAGTTGATCCCAGGTTCTCTGGAAGAAGAGACAATGCTGTTAATTGTTGAGCCCTTTCAGTGCCCCACAAATCTTTAAATTGTTGGAAGTAAATGTGAGTCTGTGTTTATGTACATCATATGCAGACCATAAGAGGGATTTAGATTCTCCAGAATCTGACACCCTATTCTGGAGTGTCTGAAGACAGCTACAGTGTACTTATATCTAAAAAATACATAAATAAATCAATAAATAAATAAATAAATAAATAAATAAATAAAATATTTTTTAAAAGGATAAGAAATAAAGAAAGACCAGGCAGGCCTGCCATCCTTATGTATGTCTGTCTGTCTGTCTTTCTGATCCCCTGGAACTGGAGATGGGCCACCATATAGTTGCTGTTAGTTGATCCCAGGTTTTCTGGAAGAGGAGACAATTCTGTTAATTGTTGAGCCCTTTCAGTGGCCCCACCCATCTATAAATTTTTAGAAGTATATGTGAGGCTGTGTTTATGTACATCATATGCAGCCCATAAGAGGGATTTAGATTCTCCAGAATCTTACACCCTTTTCTGGAGTGTCTAAAGACAGCTACAGTGTACTTATATCTATTTAAATAAATAAATAAATAAATAAATAAATAAATAAATAAATAAATAAATAAACATTTTTTAAAAGGGATAAGAAAGAAAGAAAAACCAGGCAGGCCTGCCATACTTGTATGTCTGTCTTACTGTCTTGCCTAGCCCCTTGCCTAGCCTAGCCTAGCCTAGCCCCTTGCGTAGCCTAATCTAGCCCCTTGCCTAGCCTAGCCCTGCCTATCCCTGTCTTTAACCAGGCTGGCCTCGAACTCAGAAACTGACTGCCTCTCCCTCCAGAGTGCTCTCATTAAGAGCTCGAGCCACCACTGACTGTTGGGTTTTCTAAGTCTTACATAGGTATGGTCTGTTTCTCAGCTGTGAAACCGTAATTAACACATGTAGTCTGTCCTAGGTCAGCCATAGCTACAGACTGAGGCCTTTTCTAAAACAAAACAAAAGAAAACAAAAAATAGAAATAATAAAATAAATAAATTAAGCAACCACATGATATCTTTTTTTTCTTTCAATGATACTCAGAGCTTGAAGCAGTTCACCCATGAGACCTCAGCTCCGGACATTGAGGCTGTTACCCTAACAAGTATTATGGCTGAACCTGAGGGTTTCTACTGCTGATTTTTGTCCCCCACTTTAAAAAAATAGTTGTTTTCAAAGGCTGCAGGTTCTTAGCCCTGTTCCTTGTTACAGTTGAGTCACAGCCCTGAATGTTCAGTGGTAGTTAAAGGCACTGAGAAGGGCTTCCTATAGACATAAAAGACCAAGTCTTTGTTATTAAAAAGTTAATCTGGATTCCCCCACCCCCTGGCATCCTTAGAATTCCTAGAAAGGAAGGCAGGGACCTGGGCAGAAGGGTGCAAGTCCACTGCTGTTTGTAAGTGGTAACAGAAAGTTTTCTCTTTTTGGTACCCTACCCCAAGTTACATTGTCACTTCTTTTTCCTAGTTGTTGTTTTGTCGGTTTGTATTCTCAACATAGCCCCTTTTCCTTCCTAACCTTGGCTGTCCTGAACCTTACTGTCCTTGAACTCAGTGATTTGCCTGTCTTGCTGGGATGAAACTGTGAGCTACCATCCAGAAGGAAGCACCCTGCTGAGGTTAGATTGGGGTCTCTTCCATTTTCCTCTATGAACATGCATATGGCAGGCCTGTTCTTTCTTTTTTACTTTTCCTTTTCTTTTTAAAGATTTATTTATTTATTATATCAAAGTATGCTGTAGCTATGTTCAGACACTCCAGAAGAGGGTGTCAGATGCTGAAGAATCTAAATCATTCTTATTGTCTGCATATGATGTATATAAACACAGCCTAACATATACTCAAAAAAAAAAAAAAAGAAAGAAAGAAAGATGTGGCTACAGAGGGGGCTCAACAAGTAAGAGCATTGTCTCCTCTTCCAGAGAACCTGGGCTCAATTACCAGTATATATATATGGTGGCCCATCTCCAGTTCCAGGGGATCTATTACTCTGTTCTGGAGTCTGTGGGCACAGCATACACATGCAAAACATTCTTACATTAAAAATAAAATAGATCATTGAGAGAGAGGAGAGAGAGTGGGTGAGAGAGAGGGGAGGTAATTATAACTCCTGACGAGTTTGAAGACCTGAGCTTCATCACTCACACAAATAAATAAATGCAAAATATTTTTTATTGAGCAACAGTTATATTTACTATATCTAAAGGACAGTCATGAGCATATTCTCTAAATAGAAAAAGGCCTGTTAGTCTTAGAAATGGAAAGGACACACCAAGGAAGATTTGCAATTACATAATGAGGCAGCTCAGCCCAGCTCTTAGGTTGGAAATAAGACTCGAGAATAGGATACACCTGAAGCCAGACAGACATTGCTTTTTGTTTTGGAGGCTGAAAGGATACACCTGAAGACAGCCAATGCTGTGTGTGATTGATGGTGATCTGGTAATTTTTTTTTTAATTTTTAAAAACTTTAACACTTTTTATAAAACTTTTATAAAAACTTTTTATTCTCCTTTCTTTCTTTCTTTCTTTCTTTCTTTCTTTCTTTCTTTCTTTCTTTCTTTCTTTCTTTCTTTCTTTCTTTTTTCAGGGTTTCTCACCATATTGCAGGTACTACAAGTTTGATTTTCTTATTTTTCGACTGTTTCAAGGTTTCTCACCATATTGCAGGTCCTACTGTGTGATTTTCTCATTTTTCGACTTTTTCAGGGTTTCTTATCATATTCCAAGTCCTAGCGTGTGATTTTCTCATTTTTCGACTTTTTCAGGTATTCTCACCATATTGCAGGTCCTACAAGTGTGAATTTCTTAATTTTCGACTTTTGCAAGGTTTCTCACCATGTTCCAGCTACTACAGTTTATTTTTCTCATTTTTTAAAATTTTCACGGTCTCTCATCTTATTCCAAGTAGAACAGTGTAATTTTCTCATTTTTCGTCTTTTTCAGGGTTTCTCACCATATTGCAGGTACTACAAGTTTGATTTTCTTATTTTTCAAATGTTTCAGGCTTTCTCACAATATTCCAGGTCCTACTGTGTGATTTTCTCACGTTAAGACTTTTTCAGTGTTTCTCACCATATTATAGGTACTACAATGTGATTTTCTCATTTTTTGACTTTTCCAGGTTTTCTCATCATATTCCAAGTCCTAGAGTGTGATTTTCTCTTTTTCGGACTTTTTCAGGGTTTCTCAAAAATATTCCAGGTCCTACAGTGTAATTTTCTCATTTTTTGACTTTTTCAGGGTTTCTCACCATATTGTAGGTCCTACAAGTGTGAATTTCTTATTTTTCGACTTTTTCAGAGTTTCTCACCATATCCCAGGTCCTAATGTGTGATTTTCTCATTTTTAGACTTTTTCAGTGTTTCTCACCATATTCCAGGTCCTACTGCATGATTTGCTCATTTTTTGACTTTTTCAGGGTTTCTCACCATATTCCAAGTCCTATAGTGTGATTTTCTCATTTTTTGACTTTTTCAGGGTTTGTCATCTTACTCCAAGTCCTACAGTGTGATTTTCTCCTTTTTCGACTTTTTCAGGGTTTCTCACCATATTGCAGGTCCTACAAGTGTGATTTTCTTATTGTTGGACTTTTTCAGGGTTTATCACCATATTCCAGCTTCTACAGTGTATTTTTGTCATTTTTTGTCTTTTTCACGGTTTCTCATCTTATTCCAAGTCCTACAGTGTGATTTTCTCATTTTTCGACTTTTTCAGGGTTTCTCACCATATTGCAGGTCCTACTGTGTGATTTTCTCATTTTTAGACTTTTTCAGGGTTTCTCACCATATTCCAGGTACTACTGTGTGATTTTCTCATTTTTTGACTTTTTCAGGGTTTCTCATCATATTCCAAGTCCTAGAGTGTGATTTTCTCTTTTTTCAACTTTTTAAGGGTTTCTCACCATATTCCAGGTCCTACAGTGTGATTTTCTCATTTTTTGACTTTTTCAGGTTTTCTCATCATATTCCAAGTCCTAGAGTGTGATTTTCTCTTTTTTCGACTTTTTCAGGGTTTCTCACCATATTCCAGGTCCTACAGTGTGATTTTCTCATTTTTTGACTATTTCAGGGTTTCTCATCTTACTTCAAGTCCTACAATGTGATTTTCTCATTTTTCGACTTTTTCAAGGTTTCTCACCATATTGCAGGTCCTACAAGTGTGAATTTCTTATTGTTGGACTTTTTCAGGGTTTCTCACCATATTGCAGGTCCTACTGTGTGATTTTCTCATTTTTAGACTTTTTCAGGGTTTCTCACCATATTCCAGGTACTACTGTGTGATTTTCTCATTTTTTGACTTTTTCAGGGTTTCTCATCATATTCCAAGTCCTAGAGTGTGATTTTCTCTTTTTTCAACTTTTTAAGGGTTTCTCACCATATTCCAGGTCCTACAGTGTGGTTTTCTCATTTTTTTGACTTTTTCAGGGTTTCTCATCATATTCCAAGTCCTAGAGTGTGATTTTCTCTTTTTTCGACTTTTTCAGGGTTTCTCACCATATTCCAGGTCCTACAGTGTGATTTTCTCATTTTTTGACTGTTTCAGGGTTTCTCATCTTACTCCAAGTCCTACAGTGTGATTTTCTCATTTTTCGACTTTTTCAGGGTTTCTCACCATATTGCAGGTCCTACAAGTGTGAATTTCTTATTGTTGGACTTTTTCAGGGTTTCTCACCATATTCCAGCTCCTACAGTGTATTTTTGTCATTTTTTGTCTTTTTCACGGTTTCTCATCTTATTCCAAGTCCTACAGTGTGATTTTCTCATTTTTAGACTTTTTCAGGGTTTCTCACCATATTCCAGGTACTACTGTGTGATTTTCTCATTTTTTGACTTTTTCAGGGTTTCTCATCATATTCCAAGTCCTAGAGTGTGATTTTCTCTTTTTTCGACTTTTTCAGGGTTTCTCACCATATTCCAGGTCCTACAGTGTGATTTTCTCATTTTTTTACTTTTTCAGGGTTTCTCACCATATTCCTTCTCCTACTGCGTGATTTTCTAATTTTTCGACTTTTTCAGGGTTTCTCACCATATTCCAAGTCCTACAGTGTGATTTTCTCATTTTTTGACTTTTTCAGAATTTCTCACGCTATTGCTTGTTCTACAAGAGTGAATTTCTTATTTTTTGACTTTTTCAGGGTTTCTCACCATATTCCAGCTCCTTCAGTGTATTTTTCTCATTTTTGACTTTTTCAGGGTTTCTCACCATATTGCAGATACGACAAATTTGATTTTCTTATTTTTCAACTGCTTCAGGGTTTCTCACCATATTCCAAGTCCTACTGTGTGATTTTCTCATTTTTAGACTTTTTCAGTGTTTACTCACCATATTCAAGGTACTACAGTGTTATTTTCTCATTTTTTGACTTTTTCAGGTTTTCTCATCTTATTCCAAGTCCTACGGGGTGATTTTCTCTTTTTTTGACATTTATAGGGTTTCTCAACATATTCCAGGTCCACCAGTGTAATTTTCTCATTTTTTGACTTTTTCAGTGTTTCCACCATATTGCAGGTCCTACAAGTGTGAATTTCTCATTTTTCGACTTTTTCAGAGTTACTCACCATATTCCAGGTCCTACAGTGTGATTTTCTCATTTTAAGATTTTTCAGTGTTTCTCACCATATTCCAGGTCCTACTGCCTGATTTTCTCATTTTTTGACTTTTTCAGGGTTTCTCGCCATATTCCAGGTCCTACCCTGTAATTTTCTCATTTTTCGACTTTTTCAGGGTTTTTCACCATATTGGAGGTCCTACAAGTGTGATTTTCTTATTTTTCGACTTTTTCAGGGTTTCTCATCATATTCCAGCTCCTACAGTGTATTATTCTCATTTTTTTTTTATTTTTTCACGGTTTCTCATCATATTCCAAATCCTACAGTGTTATTTTCTCATTTTTGGAATTTTTCAGGGTTTCTCACCATATTGCAGGTACTACAAGTTTGATTTTCTTATTTTTCAACTGATTCAGTGTTTCTCACCATATTGCAGGTCCTATTGTGTGAGTTTTCTCATTTTTCGACTTTTTCAGGGTTTCTCATCCTATTCCAGCTCCTACAGTGTATTATTCTCATTTTTTTGATTTTTTCACGGTTTCTCATCATATTCCAAATCCTACAGTGTGATTTTCTCATTTTTGAAATTTTTCAGGGTTTCTCAACATATTTCAGAACCTACAGTATATTTTTGTCATTTTTTTGTCTTTTTCACGGTTTCTCATCTTATTCCAAGTCCTATATTTTGATTTTCTCCTTTTTTGACTTTTTCAGGGTTTCTTTCCATATTGCAGGTACTACAAGTTTGATTTTCTTATTTTTTGATCTTTCAGGGTTTCTCACCATATTCCAGGTCCTACTGTTTGATTTTCTCATTTTTAGACTTTTTCAGGGTTTCTCACCATATTCCAGGTACTACAGTGTGATTTTCTCATTTTTTTTTTGACTTTTTCGGGTTTTCTCATCATATTCCAAGTCCTAGAGTGTGATTTTCTCTTTTTTCGACTATTTCAGAGTTTCTCACCATATTCCAAGTCCTACAGTGTGATTTTCTCATTTTAAGACTTTTTAAGGGTTTCTCAACATATTCCAGGTACTACAGTGTGATTTTCTCATTTTTCGACTTTTTCAGGTTTTCTCATCTTATTCCAAGTCCTACAGTGTGATTTTCTCATTTTAAGACTTTTTCAGGGTTTCTCACCATATTCCAGGTCCTACTTTGTGATTTTCTCATTTTTCGACTTTTTCAGGGTTTCTCACCATATTGGAGGTTCTACAAGTGTGATTTTCTTATTTTTCGACTTTTTCAGGGTTTCTCACCATATTCCAGCTTCTACAGTGTATTTTTCTCATTTTTTGACTTTTTAACGGTTACTCATCATATTCTAAATCCTACAGTGTGATTTTCGCATTTTTGGAAATTTTCAGGGTTTCTCAACATATTGCATGTACTACAAGTTTGATTTTCTTATTTTTTTACTGTTTAAGTGTTTATCATCATATTGCACGTCCTACTGTGTGATAATCTCATTTTGAGACTTTTTCAGTGTTTCTCACCATATTCCATCTACTACAGTGGGATTTTCTCATTTTTCGACTTTTTCAGGGTTCCTCATCATATTCAAAGTCCTAGAGTGTGATTTTTCTAATTATTGACTTTTTCACGGTTGCTCACCATATTCCATCTTCTACAGTGTGATTTTCTCATTTTTCGAATTTTTCAGGGTTTTTCATCATATTCCAAATCCTACAGTGTGATTTTCTCATTTTTTGACTTTTTCAGGGTTTCTCACCATATTCCAGGTCCTACAGTGTGATTTTCTCATTTTTCGACTTTTTCAGGGTTTCTCACCATAATGGAGGTCAAACAAGTGTGAGTTTCTTATTTTTCGACTTTTTCAGGTTTTCTCACCATATTCCAGCTCCTACAGTGTATTTTTCTCATTTTTAGACTTTTTCACGTTTTCTCACAATATTCCTGGTCCTACTGCGAGATTTTCTCATTTTTCGACTTTTTCAGGGTTTCTCACCATATTCCAAGTCCTACAGTGTGATTTTCCCATTTTTGACTTTTTCAGAATTTCTCACCCTATTGCAGGTCCTACAAGTGTGAATTTCTTATTTTTTGACTTTTTCAGGGTTTCTCACCATATTCCAGCTCCTTCAGTGTATTTTTCTCATTTTTTGACTTTTTCAGGGTTCTCACCAAATTGCAGATATGACAAATTTGATTTTCTTATTTTCGACTGCTTCAGGTTTCTCACCATATTCCAGGTCCTACTGTGTGATTTTTTCATTTTTAGACTTTTTCAGTGTTTTCTCACCATATTCAAGGTACTACATTGTTATTTTCTCATTTTTTGACTTTTTCAGGCTTTCTCATCATATTCCATGTCCTAGAGGGTGATTTTCTCTTTTTTTGACTTTTAAAGTGTTTCTCAACATATTCCAGTTCCTACAGTGTAATTTTCTCATGTTTTGACTTTTTCAATGTTTCTCACCATATTGCAGGTCCTACAAGTGTGAATTTCTCATTTTCAACTTTTTCAGAGTTACTCACCATATTCCAGGTCCTACAGTGTGATTTTCTCATTTTAAGATTTTTCAGTGTTTCTCAACATATTGCAGGTCCTACTGTGTGATTTTCTCATTTTAAGACTTTTTCAGGGTTTTCTCACCATATTCCAGGTCCTACTGTGTGATTTTCTCATTTTTGACTTTTTCAGGGTTTCTCATCATATTCCAAGTCCTAGACTGTGATTTTTCTAATTTTTTCGACTTTTTCAGATTATATCACCATATTCCTTTTACTACAGTGTTGTTTCTCATTTTTTGACTTTTTCAAGGTTTCTCACCATATTCAATGTCCTACAGTGTGATTTTCTCATTTTAAGACCTTTTTCAGGTTTGTCACCATATTCCAGGTACTACAGTGTAATTTTCTTATTTTAGACTTTTTCAGTGTTCTCACCAAATTCCAGGACCTACTGCGTGATTTTCTCATTTTTCGACTTTTTCAGGGTTTCTCACCATATTCCAGGTCCTACACTGTGATTTTCTCATTTTTCGACTTTTTCAGGGTTTTTTCACCATATTGGAGGTCTACAAGTGTGATTTTCTTATTTTTCGACTTTTTCAGGGTTTCTCATCATATTCCAGCTCCTACAGTGTATTATTCTCATTTTTTTGACTTTTTCACGGTTTCTCATCATATTCCAAATCCTACAGTGTGATTTTCTCATTTTTGGAATTTTTCAAGGTTTCTCACCATATTGCAGGTACTACAAGTTGATTTTCTTATTTTTCGACTGTTTCAGTGTTTCTTACCATATTGCAGGTCCTACTGTGTGATTTTCTCATTTTGAGACTTTTTCAGTGTTTATCACCATATTCCAGCCACTACAGTGTGATTTTCTCCTTTTTCGACTTTTTCAGGGTTTCTCATCATATTCCAAGTCCTAGAGAGTGATTTTTCTAATTTTTCGCCTTTTCAGAGTTTCTCACCATATTCCAGGTTCCACAGTGTGATTTTTCTCATTTTTTGACCCCTTTAGGATTGCTCACCATATTCCATCTTCTACAGTGTGATTTTCTCATTTTTCAACTTTTTCAGGGTTTCTCATCTTATTCCCAGTCCTACAGTGTGATTTTCTCATTTTTTCGACTTTTTCAGGGTTTCTCACCATATTGCAGGTCCTACAAGTGTGAATTTCTAATTTTTTTGACTTTTTCAGGGTTCTCACCATATTGCAGATATGACAAATTTGATTTTCTTATTTTTCGACTGCTTCAGGGTTTCTCATTATATTCCAGGTCCTACTGTGTGATTTTCTAATTTTTAGACTTTTTCAGTGTTTTCTCACCATATTCAAGGTACTACAGGTGTTATTTTCTCATTTTTTGACTTTTTCAGGTTTTCTCATCATATTCCATGTCTAGAAGGTGATTTTCTCTATTTTCGACTTTTAAAGTGTTTCTCAACATATTCCAGGTCCTACAGTGTAATTTTCTCATTTTTGACTTTTTCCGTGTTTCTCACCATATTGCAGGTCCTACTGTGTGATTTTCTCATTTTTTTAACTTTTTCAGTGTTTCTCACCATATTGCAGGTCCTACAAGTGTGAATTTCTCATTTTTCGACTTTTTCAGAGTTACTCACCATATTCCAGGTCCTACAGTGTGATTTTCTCATTTTAAGATTTTTCAGTGTTTCTCACCATATTGCAGGTCCTACTGTGTAATTTTCTCATTTTAAAACTTTTTCAGGGTTTCT
>NW_028227313.1:512960-607497 GCF_978045245.1 Mus caroli | reverse complement strand
ACCTGCAATATGGTAAGAAACACTGAAACAGTCGAAAAATAAGAAAATCAAACTTGTAGTACCTGCAATATGGTGAGAAACCTTGAAAAATTCCAAAAATGAGAAAATCACACTGTAGGATTTGGAATATGATGAGAAACCGTGAAAAAGTCAAAAAATGAGAATAATACACTGTAGGAGCTGGAATATGATGAGAAACCCTGAAAAAGTCGAAAAATAAGAAAATCACACTTGTAGGACCTCCAATATGGTGAAAAACCCTGAAAAAGTCGAAAAATGAGAAAATCACAGTGTAGGACCTGGAATATGGTGAGAAACCCTGAAAAAGTCGAAAAATGAGAAAATCACGCAGTAGGTCCTGGAATTTGGTGAGAAACACTGAAAAAGTCTAAAATAAGAAAATTACACTGTAGTACCTGGAATATGGTGACAAACCCTGAAAAAGTCTTAAAATGAGAAAATCACACTGTAGGACATTGAATATGGTGAGAAACCTTGAAAAAGTCAAAAAATGAGAAACAACACTGTAGTAAAAGGAATATGGTGATATAATCTGAAAAAGTCGAAAAATTAGAAAAATCACAGTCTAGGACTTGGAATATGATGAGAAACCCTGAAAAAGTCAAAAAATGAGAAAATCACACAGTAGGACCTGGAATATGGTGAGAAACCCTGAAAAAGTCTTAAAATGAGAAAATCACACAGTAGGACCTGCAATATGTTGAGAAACACTGAAAAATCTTAAAATGAGAAAATCACACTGTAGGACCTGGAATATGGTGAGTAACTCTGAAAAAGTTGAAAAATGAGAAATTCACACTTGTAGGACCTGCAATATGGTGAGAAACATTGAAAAAGTCAAAACATGAGAAAATTACACTGTAGGAACTGGAATATGTTGAGAAACACTTTAAAAGTCGAAAAAAGAGAAAATCACCCTCTAGGACATGGAATATGATGAGAAAGCCTGAAAAAGTCAAAAAATGAGAAAATAACAATGTAGTACATTGAATATGGTGAGAAAACACTGAAAAAGTCTAAAAATGAAAAAATCACACAGTAGGACCTGGAATATGGTGAGAAACCCTGAAGCAGTCGAAAAATAAGAAAATCAAATTTGTCATATCTGCAATATGGTGAGAAACCCTGAAAAAGTCAAAAAATGAGAAAAATACACTGAAGGAGCTGGAATATGGTGAGAAACCCTGAAAAAGTCAAAAAATAAGAAATTCACACTTGTAGGACCTGCAATAGGGTGAGAAATTCTGAAAAAGTCAAAAAATGGGAAAATCACACTGTAGGACTTGGAATATGGTGAGAAACCCTGAAAAAGTCGAAAAATGAGAAAATCTCGCAGTAGGACCAGGAATATTGTGAGAAAACGTGAAAAAGTCTAAAAATGAGAAAAATACACTGTAGGAGCTGGAATATGGTGAGAAAACCTGAAAAAGTCGAAAAATAAGAAACTCACACTTGTTTGACCTCCATTATGGTGAGAAACCCTGAAAAAGTCGAAAAATGAGAAAATCACACTGTAGGACCTGGAATATGGTGAGAAACCCTGAAAAAGTCAAAAAATGAGAAAATCACACTGTAGGATTTGGAATATGATGAAAAACCCTGAAAAATTCGAAAAATGAGAAAATCACACTGTAGAAGATGGAATATGGTGAGCAACCGTGAAAAAGTCAATAATTAGAAAAATCACACTCTAGGACTTTGAATATGATGAGGAACCCTGAAAAAGTCGAAAAATGAGAAAATCCCACTGTAGTAGATGGAATATGGTGAGAAACACTGAAAAAGTCTCAAAATGAGATTATCACACAGTAGGACGTGCAATATGATGATAAACACTTAAACAGTAAAAAAATAAGAAAATCAAACTTGTAGTACATGCAATATGTTGAGAAACCCTGAAAATTTCCAAAAATGCGAAAATCACACTGTAGGATTTAGAATATGATGAGTAACCGTTAAAAAGTCAAAAAATGAGAAAAATACACTGTAGAAGCTGGAATATGGTGAGAAACCCTGAAAAAGTAGAAAAATAAGAAAATCACACTTGTAGAACCTCCAATATGGTGAGACACCCTGAAAAACTCAAAAAATGAGAAAATCACACTGTAGGATTTGGAATAAGATGAGAAACCCTGAAAAAGTTGAAAAATGAGAAAATCACACTGTAGAAGATGGAATGTAGTGAGCAATCCTGAAAAAGTCAAAAAATGAGAAAAATCACACTGTGGAACCTGGAATATGGTGAGAAACACTGAAAAATCTTAAAATGAGAAAATCACACTGTAGGACCTGAAATATGGTGAGTAACTCTGAAAAAGTCGAAAAATGAGAAATTCACACTTGTAGGACTTGCAATATGGTGAGAAACACTGAAAAAGTCAAAAAATGAGAAAATTACACTGTAGGACCTGGAAAATGTTGAGAAACACTTTAAAAGTCGAAAATAGAGAAAATCACCCTCTAGGACATGGAATATGATGAGAAAACCTGAAAAATTCAAAAAATAAGAAATTCACACTGTAGGACTTGGAATATGATGAGAAACCCTGAAAAAGTTTTAAAATGAGAAAATTACACAGTAGGACCTGCAATATGGTGAGAAACACTGAAAAATCTTAAAATGAGAAAATCACACTGTAGGACCTGGAATATGGTGAGTAACTCTGAAAAAGTCGAAAAATGAGAAATTCACACTTGTAGGACCTGCAATATGGTGAGAAACACTGAAAAAGTTAAAAAATGAGAAAATCACACAGTAGGACCTGCAATATGGTGAGAAACACGGAAAAAGTCAAAAAATGAGAAAATTACACTGTAGGACCTGGAATATGTTGAGAAACACTTTAAAAGTCGAAAATAGAGAAAATCACCTTCTAGGACATGGAATATGATGAGAAAACCTGAAAAAGTCAAAAAATGAGAAAATAACACTGTAGTACCTTGAATATGGTGAGAAAACACTGAAAAAGTCTAAAAATTAGAAAATCACACAGTAGGACCTGGAATATAATGAGAAACCCTGAAGCAGTCGAAAAATAAGAAAATCAAATTTGTCATATCTGCAATATGGTGAGAAACCCTGAAAAAGTCAAAAAATTAGAAATTCACACTTGTAGGACCTGCAATATGGTGAGAAACCCTGAAAAAGTCGAAAAATGAGAAAATCACACTGTAGGACTGGGAATAAGATGAGAAACCCTGAAAAAGTTGAAAAATGAGAAAATCACACTGTAGAAGATGGAATATGGTGAGCAATCCTAAAGGGGTCAAAAAATGAGAAAAATCACACTGTGGAACCTGGAATATGGTGAGAAACTCTGAAAAAGGCGAAAAATTAGAAAAATCACTCTCTAGGACTTGGAATATGATGAGAAACCCTGAAAAAGTCGAAAAAGGAGAAAATCACACTGTAGTGGCTGGAATATGGTGATAAACACTGAAAAAGTCTCAAAATGAGAAAATCACACAGTAGGACCTGCAATATGGTAAGAAACACTGAAACAGTCGAAAAATAAGAAAATCAAACTTGTAGTACCTGCAATATGGTGAGAAACCTTGAAAAATTCCAAAAATGAGAAAATCACACTGTAGGATTTGGAATATGATGAGAAACCGTGAAAAAGTCAAAAAATGAGAATAATACACTGTAGGAGCTGGAATATGATGAGAAACCCTGAAAAAGTCGAAAAATAAGAAAATCACACTTGTAGGACCTCCAATATGGTGAAAAACCCTGAAAAAGTCGAAAAATGAGAAAATCACAGTGTAGGACCTGGAATATGGTGAGAAACCCTGAAAAAGTCGAAAAATGAGAAAATCACGCAGTAGGTCCTGGAATTTGGTGAGAAACACTGAAAAAGTCTAAAATAAGAAAATTACACTGTAGTACCTGGAATATGGTGACAAACCCTGAAAAAGTCTTAAAATGAGAAAATCACACTGTAGGACATTGAATATGGTGAGAAACCTTGAAAAAGTCAAAAAATGAGAAACAACACTGTAGTAAAAGGAATATGGTGATATAATCTGAAAAAGTCGAAAAATTAGAAAAATCACAGTCTAGGACTTGGAATATGATGAGAAACCCTGAAAAAGTCAAAAAATGAGAAAATCACACAGTAGGACCTGGAATATGGTGAGAAACCCTGAAAAAGTCTTAAAATGAGAAAATCACACAGTAGGACCTGCAATATGTTGAGAAACACTGAAAAATCTTAAAATGAGAAAATCACACTGTAGGACCTGGAATATGGTGAGTAACTCTGAAAAAGTTGAAAAATGAGAAATTCACACTTGTAGGACCTGCAATATGGTGAGAAACATTGAAAAAGTCAAAACATGAGAAAATTACACTGTAGGAACTGGAATATGTTGAGAAACACTTTAAAAGTCAAAAAAAGAGAAAATCACCCTCTAGGACATGGAATATGATGAGAAAGCCTGAAAAAGTCAAAAAATGAGAAAATAACAATGTAGTACCTTGAATATGGTGAGAAAACACTGAAAAAGTCTAAAAATGAAAAAATCACACAGTAGGACCTGGAATATGGTGAGAAACCCTGAAGCAGTCGAAAAATAAGAAAATCAAATTTGTCATATCTGCAATATGGTGAGAAACCCTGAAAAAGTCAAAAAATGAGAAAAATACACTGAAGGAGCTGGAATATGGTGAGAAACCCTGAAAAAGTCAAAAAATAAGAAATTCACACTTGTAGGACCTGCAATAGGGTGAGAAATTCTGAAAAAGTCAAAAAATGGGAAAATCACACTGTAGGACTTGGAATATGGTGAGAAACCCTGAAAAAGTCGAAAAATGAGAAAATCTCGCAGTAGGACCAGGAATATTGTGAGAAAACGTGAAAAAGTCTAAAAATGAGAAAAATACACTGTAGGAGCTGGAATATGGTGAGAAAACCTGAAAAAGTCGAAAAATAAGAAACTCACACTTGTTTGACCTCCATTATGGTGAGAAACCCTGAAAAAGTCGAAAAATGAGAAAATCACACTGTAGGACCTGGAATATGGTGAGAAACCCTGAAAAAGTCAAAAAATGAGAAAATCACACTGTAGGATTTGGAATATGATGAAAAACCCTGAAAAATTCGAAAAATGAGAAAATCACACTGTAGAAGATGGAATATGGTGAGCAACCGTGAAAAAGTCAATAATTAGAAAAATCACACTCTAGGACTTTGAATATGATGAGGAACCCTGAAAAAGTCGAAAAATGAGAAAATCCCACTGTAGTAGATGGAATATGGTGAGAAACACTGAAAAAGTCTCAAAATGAGATTATCACACAGTAGGACGTGCAATATGATGATAAACACTTAAACAGTAAAAAAATAAGAAAATCAAACTTGTAGTACATGCAATATGTTGAGAAACCCTGAAAATTTCCAAAAATGCGAAAATCACACTGTAGGATTTAGAATATGATGAGTAACCGTTAAAAAGTCAAAAAATGAGAAAAATACACTGTAGAAGCTGGAATATGGTGAGAAACCCTGAAAAAGTCGAAAAATAAGAAAATCACACTTGTAGAACCTCCAATATGGTGAGAAACCCTGAAAAAGTCGAAAAATGAGAAAATCACAAAGTAGGACCTGGAATATGGTGAGAAACCCTGAAAAAGTCTTAAAATGAGAAAATCACACTGTAGGACTTGGAATAAGATGAGAAAACCTGAAAAAGTCGAAAAATGAGAAAATCACACTGTAGTACCTGGAATATGTTGAGAAACCCTTAAAAGTCTTAAAATGAGAAAATCACACTGTAGGACTTGGAATATGGTGAGAAACTCTGAAATAGTCGAAAAAAGAGAAAATCACACTCTAGGACTTGGAATATGATGAGAAAACCCGAAAAAGTCAAAAAAAAAATGAGAAAATCACACTGTAGTACCTGGAATATGGTGAGAAACCCTGAAAAAGTCTAAAAATGAGAAAATCAAACAGTAGGACCTGGAATATGGTGAGAAACCCTGAAAGATCAAAAAATAAGAAAATCAAACTTGTAGTACCTGCAATATGGAAAGAAACCCTGAAAAAGTCAAAAAAGGAGAAAATCAAAATATAGGACTTGGAATAAGATGAGAAACCGTGAAAAAGACAAAAAAATGACAAAAATATACTGTAGGTTCTGAAATATGTTGAGAAACCCTGAAAAATTTCAAAAATGAGAAAATCACACTGTAGGATTTGGAATATGATGAGAAACCGTGAAAAAATCAAAAAAATGAGAATAATACACTGTAGGAGCTGGAATAGGATGAGAAACCCTGAAAAAGTCGAAAAATGAGAAAACTCACACAATAGGACCTGCAATATGGTGAGAAACACTGAATCAGTTGAAAAATAAGAAAATCAAACTTGTAGTACCTGCAATATGGTGAGAAACCCTGAAAAATTCCAAAAATGAGAAAATAACACTGTAGGATTTGGAATATGATGAGAAACCGTGAAAAAATAAAAAAAAATGAGAATAATACACTGTAGGAGCTGGAATATGATGAGAAACCCTGAAAAAGTCGAAAAATAAGAAAATCACACTTGTAGGACCTCCAATATGGTGAAAAACCCTGAAAAAGTCGAAAAATGAGAAAATTACAGGGTAGGACCTGGAATATGGCGAGAAACCCTGAAAAAGTCAAAAAATGAGAAAATCAGGCAGTAGGACCTGGAATATGGTGAGAAACACTGAAAAATCTTAAAATGAGAAAATCACACTGTAGGACCTGGAATATGGTGAGTAACTCTGAAAAAGTCGAAAAATGAGAAATTCACACTTGTAGGACCTGCAATATGGTGGAAACACTGAAAAAGTCAAAAAATGAGAAAATTACACTGGTGGACCTGGAATATGTTGAGAAACCCTATAAATGTCAAAAAAAGAGAAAATCACCCCGTAGGACTTGGAATAAGATGAGAAAACCTGAAAAAGTCAAAAAATGAGAAAATAACACTGTAGTACCTTGAATATGGTGAGTAAACACTGAAAAAGTCTAAAAATGAGAAAATCACACAGTAGGACTTGGAATATGGTGAGAAACCCTGAAGCAGTTGAAAAATAAGAAAATCAAATTTGTCGTATCTGCAATATGGTGAGAAACCCTGAAAAAGTCAAAAATGAGAAAAATACACTGAAGGAGCTGGAATATGGTGAGAAACCCTGAAAAAGTCAAAAAATAAGAAATTCACTCTTGTAGAACAAGCAATAGCGTGAGAAATTCTGAAAAAGTCAAAAAATGAGAAAATCACACTGTAGGACTTGGAATATGGTGAGAAACCCTGAAAAAGTCGAAAAATTAGAAAATCACGCAGTAGGAGAAGGAATATGGTGAGAAACCCTGAAAAAGTAAAAAAATGAGAAAATCACACTGTAGGACCTGGAATATGGTGAGAAACCCTGAAAAAGTCGAAAAAAGAGAAAATCACACTCTAGGACTTGGAATATGATGAGAAACCCTGAAAAAGTCAAAAAATGAGAAAATCACACAGTAGTACCTGGAATATGGTGAGAAACCCTGAAAAAGTCTAAAAATGAGAAAATCACACTGTAGGACTTGGAATAAGATGAGAAACCGTGAAAAAGACAAAAAATGACAAAAATACACTGTAGGAGCTGGAATATGGTGAGAAACCCTGAAAAAGTCCAACAATAAGAAATTCACACTTGTAGGACCTGCAATATGGTGAGAAACCCTGAAAAAGTCGAAAAATGAGAAAATCACACTGTAGGACTTGGAGTAAGATGAGAAACCCTGAAACAGTCAAAAAATGAGAAAATCACACTGTAGGACCTGGAATATGGTGAGAAACCCTGAAAAAGTCGAAAAAAGAGAAAATCACACTCTAGGACTTGGAATATGATGAGAAACCCTGAAAAAGTCAAAAAAATGAGAAAACCACACTGTAGGACCTGGAATATGGTGAGAAACCCTTAAAAAGTTGAAAAAAGAGAAAATCACACTCTAGGACTTGGAATATGATGAGAAACCCTGAAAAAGTCAAAAAATGAGAAAATCACACAGTAGTACCTGGAATATGGTGAGAAACCCTGAAAAAGTCTAAAAATGAGAAAATCACACAGTAGGACCTGCAATATGGTGAGAAACCCTGAAAAAGTCCAACAATAAGAAATTCACACTTGTAGGACCTGCAATATGGTGAGAAACCTTGAAAAAGTCGAAAAATGAGAAAATCACATTGTAGGACTTGAAGTAAGATGAGAAACCCTGAAATAGTCAAAAAATGAGAAAATCACACTGTAGGACCTGGAATATGGTGAGAAACCCTGAAAAAGTCGAAAAAAGAGAAAATCACACTCTAGGACTTGGAATATGATGAGAAAACCTGAAAAAGTCAAAAAATGAGAAAATCACACTGTAGGACCTGGAATATGGTGAGAAACCCTTAAAAAGTTGAAAAAAGAGAAAATCACACTCTAGGACTTGGAATATGATGAGAAACCCTGAAAAAGTCAAAAAATGAGAAAATCACACAGTAGTACCTGGAATATGGTGAGAAACCCTGAAAAAGTCTAAAAATGAGAAAATCACACAGTAGGACCTGCAATATGGTGAGAAACCCTGAAAAAGTCGAAAAATGAGAAAATCACACTGTAGGACTTGGAATAAGATGAGAAACCGTGAAAAAGACAAAAAATGACAAAAATACACTGTAGAAGCTGGAATATGGTGATAAACCCTGAAAAAGTCCAACAATAAGAAAATCACACTTGTAGGACCTGCAATATGGTGAGAAACCCTGAAAAAGTCGAAAAAGGAGAAAATCACACTGTAGGACTTGGAGTAAGATGACAAACCCTGAAAAAGTCAAAAAATGAGAAAATCACACTATAGGACTTGGAATATGGTGAGAAACCCTGAAAAAGTCAAAAAATGAGCAAATCATGCAGTAGGACCTGGAATATGGTGAGAAACACTGAAAAAGTCTAAAAATGAGAAAATCACACATTAGGACCTGGGATATGGTGAGAAACTCTGAAAAAGTCGAAAAATAAGAAATTCACACTTGTAGGACCTACAATATGGTGAGAAACCCTGAAAAAGTCAAAAAATGAGAAAATTACACTGTAGGACCTGGAATATTTTTGAGAAACCCTGAAAAAGTCCGAAAAAGAGAAAATCACACTCTAGGACTTGGAATATGATGAGAAAACCTGGAAAAGTCAAAAAATGAGAAAATCACATTGTAGTACCTATAATATGGTGAGAAACACTGAAAAAGTCTTAACGTGAGAAAATCACACAGTAGGACCTGGAATATTGTGAGAAAGCCTGAAACATTTGAAAAATAAGAAAATCAAACTTGTAGTACCTGCAATATGGTGAGAAACCCTGAAAAAGACGAAAAATGAGAAAATTACACTGTTCTACTTGGAATAAGATGAGAGACCGTGAAAATTTTAAAAAATGAGAAAAATAAACTGTAGTAGCTGGAACATGGTGAGAAACCTTGCAAAAGTCGAAAATTAAGAAATTCACACTTGTAGGACCTGCAATATGGTGAGAATACCTGAAAAAGTCGAAAAATGAGAAAATCACACGCTAGGACTTGGAATATGATAAGAAACCCTGAAAAAGTCGAAAAATGAGAAAATCACACAGTAGGACCTGCAATATGGTGAGAAACCTTGAAACAGTCGAAAAATAAGAAAATCAAACTTGTAGTACCTGCAATATGGTGAGAAACCCTGAAAAAAGAAAGAAAGAAAGAAAGAAAGAAAGAAAGAAAGAAAGAAAGAAAGAAAGAAAGAAAGAAAGAAAGAAAGAAAGGAGAATAAAAAGTTTTTATAAAAGTTTTATAAAAAGTGTTAAAGTTTTTAAAAATTAAAAAAAAAATTACCAGATCACCATCAATCACACACAGCATTGGCTGTCTTCAGGTGTATCCTTTCAGCCTCCAAAACAAAAAGCAATGTCTGTCTGGCTTCAGGTGTATCCTATTCTCGAGTCTTATTTCCAACCTAAGAGCTGGGCTGAGCTGCCTCATTATGTAATTGCAAATCTTCCTTGGTGTGTCCTTTCCATTTCTAAGACTAACAGGCCTTTTTCTATTTAGAGAATATGCTCATGACTGTCCTTTAGATATAGTAAATATAACTGTTGCTCAATAAAAAATATTTTGCATTTATTTATTTGTGTGAGTGATGAAGCTCAGGTCTTCAAACTCGTCAGGAGTTATAATTACCTCCCCTCTCTCTCACCCACTCTCTCTCCTCTCTCTCAATGATCTATTTTATTTTTAATGTAAGAATGTTTTGCATGTGTATGCTGTGCCCACAGACTCCAGAACAGAGTAATAGATCCCCTGGAACTGGAGATGGGCCACCATATATATATACTGGTAATTGAGCCCAGGTTCTCTGGAAGAGGAGACAATGCTCTTACTTGTTGAGCCCCCTCTGTAGCCACATCTTTCTTTCTTTCTTTTTTTTTTTTTTGAGTATATGTTAGGCTGTGTTTATATACATCATATGCAGACAATAAGAATGATTTAGATTCTTCAGCATCTGACACCCTCTTCTGGAGTGTCTGAACATAGCTACAGCATACTTTGATATAATAAATAAATAAATCTTTAAAAAGAAAAGGAAAAGTAAAAAAGAAAGAACAGGCCTGCCATATGCATGTTCATAGAGGAAAATGGAAGAGACCCCAATCTAACCTCAGCAGGGTGCTTCCTTCTGGATGGTAGCTCACAGTTTCATCCCAGCAAGACAGGCAAATCACTGAGTTCAAGGACAGTAAGGTTCAGGACAGCCAAGGTTAGGAAGGAAAAGGGGCTATGTTGAGAATACAAACCGACAAAACAACAACTAGGAAAAAGAAGTGACAATGTAACTTGGGGTAGGGTACCAAAAAGAGAAAACTTTCTGTTACCACTTACAAACAGCAGTGGACTTGCACCCTTCTGCCCAGGTCCCTGCCTTCCTTTCTAGGAATTCTAAGGATGCCAGGGGGTGGGGGAATCCAGATTAACTTTTTAATAACAAAGACTTGGTCTTTTATGTCTATAGGAAGCCCTTCTCAGTGCCTTTAACTACCACTGAACATTCAGGGCTGTGACTCAACTGTAACAAGGAACAGGGCTAAGAACCTGCAGCCTTTGAAAACAACTATTTTTTTAAAGTGGGGGACAAAAATCAGCAGTAGAAACCCTCAGGTTCAGCCATAATACTTGTTAGGGTAACAGCCTCAATGTCCGGAGCTGAGGTCTCATGGGTGAACTGCTTCAAGCTCTGAGTATCATTGAAAGAAAAAAAAGATATCATGTGGTTGCTTAATTTATTTATTTTATTATTTCTATTTTTTGTTTTCTTTTGTTTTGTTTTAGAAAAGGCCTCAGTCTGTAGCTATGGCTGACCTAGGACAGACTACATGTGTTAATTACGGTTTCACAGCTGAGAAACAGACCATACCTATGTAAGACTTAGAAAACCCAACAGTCAGTGGTGGCTCGAGCTCTTAATGAGAGCACTCTGGAGGGAGAGGCAGTCAGTTTCTGAGTTCGAGGCCAGCCTGGTTAAAGACAGGGATAGGCAGGGCTAGGCTAGGCAAGGGGCTAGATTAGGCTACGCAAGGGGCTAGGCTAGGCTAGGCTAGGCAAGGGGCTAGGCAAGACAGTAAGACAGACATACAAGTATGGCAGGCCTGCCTGGTTTTTCTTTCTTTCTTATCCCTTTTAAAAAATGTTTATTTATTTATTTATTTATTTATTTATTTATTTATTTATTTATTTATTTATTTATTTATTTAAATAGATATAAGTACACTGTAGCTGTCTTTAGACACTCCAGAAAAGGGTGTAAGATTCTGGAGAATCTAAATCCCTCTTATGGGCTGCATATGATGTACATAAACACAGCCTCACATATACTTCTAAAAATTTATAGATGGGTGGGGCCACTGAAAGGGCTCAACAATTAACAGAATTGTCTCCTCTTCCAGAAAACCTGGGATCAACTAACAGCAACTATATGGTGGCCCATCTCCAGTTCCAGGGGATCAGAAAGACAGACAGACAGACATACATAAGGATGGCAGGCCTGCCTGGTCTTTCTTTATTTCTTATCCTTTTAAAAAATATTTTATTTATTTATTTATTTATTTATTTATTGATTTATTTATGTATTTTTTAGATATAAGTACACTGTAGCTGTCTTCAGACACTCCAGAATAGGGTGTCAGATTCTGGAGAATCTAAATCCCTCTTATGGTCTGCATATGATGTACATAAACACAGCCTCACATATACTTCTAAAAATTTAAAGATGGGTGGGGCCACTGAAAGGGCTCAACAATTAACAGCATTGTCTCCTCTTCCAGAGAACCTGGCATCAACTACAAGCAACTATAAGGTGGCCCATCTCCAGTTCCAGGGGATCAGACAGAGAAACAGACAGACAGACATAGATAAGGATGGCAGGCCTGCCTGGTCTTTCTTTCTTTCTTATCCTTTTTAAAAATGTTTATTTATTTATTTATTTATTTATTTATTTATGTATTTATTAGATATAAGTACAATGTAGCTGTCTTCAGACACTTCAGAAGAGGGTGTCAGATTCTGGAGAATCTAAATCCCTCTTATGGTCTGCATATGATGTACATAAACACAGCCTCACATATACTTCTAAAGATTTAAAGATGGCTGAGGCCACTGAAAGGGCTCAACAATTAACAGCATTGTCTCCTCTTCCAGAGAACCTGGGATCAACTACCAGCAACTATATGGTGGCCCATCTCCAGTTCCAGGAGATCAGACAAACAAAAAGACAGACAGACAGAGATAAGGATGGCAGGCCTGCCTGGTCTTTCTTTTTTTCTTATCCTTTACAAAAAATATTTTATTTATTTATTTATTTATTTATTTATTTATTTATTTATTTATGTATGTATTTATTAGATATAAGTACACCGTAGCTGTCTTCAGACACACCAGAACAGGGTGTCAGATTCTGGAGAATCTAAATCCCTCTTATGGTCCGCATATGATGTACATAAACACAGCCTCACATATACTTCTAAAAATTTAAAAATGTGTGGCGCCACTGAAAGGGCTCAACAATTAACAGCATTGTCTCCTCTTCCAGAGAACCTGGGATCAACTACCAGCAACTATATGGTGGCCCATCTCCAGTTCCAGGGGTTCCAACAGACAGACAGACAGACAGTCAAGGATGGCAGGCCTGCCTGGTTTTTTTCTTTCTTATCCTTTTTAAAAAATGTTTATTTATTTATTCATGTATTTATAGATATAAGTACACTGTAGCTGTCTTCGGACACTCCAGAAGAGGGTGTAATATTCTGGAGAATCTAAATCCCTCTTATGGTCTTCATATGATGTACATAAACACAGACTCACATATACTTCTAAAAATTTAAAGATGGCTGAGGCCACAGAAAGGGCTCAAAAATTAACAGCATTGTCTCCTCTTCCAGAGAAACTGGGATCAACTATCAGCAACTATATGGTGGCCCATCTCCAGTTCCCGGGGATATGACAGACAGACATACAGACAGAGATAAGGATGGCAGGCCTAACAGTTCTTTCTTTCTTTCTTATCCTTTTTAAAAAATGTTTATTTATTTATTTATGTATTTATTAGATATAAGTACACTGTAGCTGTCTTCAGACACTCCAGAAAAGGGTGTAAGATTCTGCAGAATCTAAATCCCTCTTATGGGCTGCATATGATGTACATAAACACAGCCTCACATATACTTCTAAATATTTATAGATGGGTGGGGCCACTGAAAGGGCTCAACAATTAACAGAATTGTCTCCTCTTCCAGAAAACCTGGGATCAACTAACAGCAACTATATGGTTGCCCATCTCCAGTTCCAGGGGATCAGAAAGACAGACAGACAGACAGACATAAGGATGGCAGGCCTTCCTGGTCTTTCTTTATTTCTTATCCTTTTAAAAAATATTTTATTTATTTATTTATTTATTTATTTATTTATTTATTTATTCATTTATTTATTAGATATAAGTACCCTGTAGCTGCCTTCAGACACTCCAGAAGAGAATGTCAGATTCTGGAAAATCTAAATCCCTCTTATGGTCTGCATATGATGTACATAAAAACAGCCTCACATATACTTCTAAACATTTAAAGATGGGTGGGGCCACTAAAAGGGATCAACAATTAACAGCATTGTCTCCTCTTCCAGAGAACCTGGGATCAACTAACAGCAACTATATGGTGGCGCATCTCCAGTTTCAGGAGATCAGACAGATAGACAGACAGATATAAGGATGGCAGGCCTGCCTGGTCTTTCTTTTATTCTTGTCATTTTTAAAAAATGATTATTTATTTTTTTTTTATTTATTTATTTATTAGATATAAGTACACTGTAGCTGTCTTCAGACACTCCAGAAGAGGGTGTCAGATTCTGGAGAATATAAATACCTCTTATGGTCTGCATATGATGTACATAAACACAGACTCACATTTACTTCCAAAAATTTAAAAATGTGTCGGGACACTGAAAGGGCTCAACAATTAACAGCATTGTCCCTTTTCCAGAAAACCTGGGATCAACTACCAGCAACTATATGGTGGCCCATCTCCAGTTCCAGGGGATCAGACAGACAGACAGACAGTCAGAAATAAGGATGGCAGGCCTGCCTGGTCTTTCTTTCTTTCTTATCCTTTTGAAAAAATGTTTACTTATTTATTTATTTATTTATTTATTTATTTATTTATTTATGTATTTATTCATTTATTTATTAGATATAAGTACACTGTAGCTGTCTTCAGACACTACAGAAGAGGGTGTAATATTCTGGAGAATCTAAATCCCTCTTATGGTCTGCATATGATGTACATAAACACAGCCTCACATATACTTCTAAAAATTTAAAGATGGCTGAGGCAACTGAAAGGGCTCAACAATTAACAGCATTGTCTCCTCTTCCAGAGAACCTGGGATCAACTACCAGCAAATATATGGTGGCCCAACTCCAGTTCCAAGAGATCAGACAGACAGAAAGACAGACAGACAGAGATAAGGATGGCAGGCCTGCCTGGTCTTTCTTTTTTTCTTATCCTTTTCAAAAAATGGTTTTTATTTATTTATTTATTTATTTATTTATTTATTTATTTATTTATTTATTTATTTATTAGATATAAGTACACCGTAGCTATCTTCAGACACTCCAGAAGAGGGTGTAATATTCTGGAGAATCTAAATCCCTCTTATGGTCTGCATATGATGTACATAAACACAGCCTCACATATACTTCTAAAAATTTAAAGATGGCTGAGGCCACTGAAAGGGCTCAACAATTAACAGCATTGTCTCCTCTTCCAGGGAAACTGAGATCAACTATCAGCAACTATATGGTGGCCCATCTCCAGTTCCCGGGGATCAGACCGACAGACAGACAGACAGAGATAAGGATGGCAGGCCTGCCAGGTCTTTCTTTCTTTCTTATCCTTTTTAAAAAATGTTTATTTATTTATTTATGTATTTATTAGATATAAGTACACTGTAGCTATCTTCAGACACTCCAGAAGAGGGTGTCATATTCTGGAGAATCTAAATCCATCTTAGGGTGTGCATATGATGTACATAAAAACAGCCTCACATACACCTCTAAAAATTTAAAGATGAGTGTGGCCACTGAAAGGGCTCAACAATTAAGAGCATTGTCTCCTCTTCCAGAGAACCTGGGATCAACTACCAGCAACTATATGGTGGCCCATCTGCAGTTCCAGGAGATCAGAAAGACAGACAGACAGACAGAGAAAAGGATGGCAGGCCCTGCCTGGTCTTTCTTTTTTTCTTATCATTTTTTTTAATTATTTATTTATTTATTTATATATTTATTTATTTATTAGATATAAGTACCCTGTAGCTGCCTTTAGACACTCCAGAAGAGAATGTCAGATTCTGGAGAATCTAAATCCCTCTTATGGTCTGCATATGATGTACATAAACACAGACTCACATTTACTTCCAACAATTTAAAGATTTGTGGGGCACTGAAAGGGCTCAACAATTAACAGCATTGTCTCTTCTTCCAGAGAACCTGGGATCAACTACCAGCAACTATATGGTGGCCCATCTCCAGTTCCAGGGGATCAGACAGAGAGACAGACAGAGAGACAGAGATAAGGATGGCAGGCCTGCCTGGTCTTTCTTTTTTTCTTATCATTTTTAAAAAATGTTTATTTATTTATTTATTTATCTATTTACTTATTTATTTATGTATGTATTTATTATTTTTAAGTACACTGTACCTGTCTTCAGACACTCCAGAAGAGAGTGTCAGATTCTGTAGAATCTAAATCCCTCTTATGGTCTGAATATTATGTACATAAACACAGCCTCACATACACCTCTAAAAATTTAAAGATGAGTGGGGCCACTGAAAGGGCTCAATAATTAACAGCATTGTATCCTCTTACAGAGAACCTGGGATCAACTACCAGCAACTATATGGTGGCCCATCTCCAGTTCCAGAGGATCAGACAGACAGACAGAGATAAGGATGGCAGGCCTGCCTGGTCTTTCTTTCTTTCTAATCGATTTTAAAAAATGTTTATTTATTTATTTATGTATTTATTAGATATAAGTACACTGTATCAGTCTTAGACCCTCCAAAAGTCGGTGTCATATTCTGGAGAATCTAAATCCCTCTTAAGGTCTGAATATGATGTACATAAACACAGCCTCACATTTACTTCTAAAAAATTAAAGATGGGTGGGGCCACTGAAAGGGCTCAACAATTAACAGCATTGTCTCCTCTTCCAGAGGACCTGCGATCAACTACCAGCAACTATATGGTGGCCCATCTCCACTTCCAGGGGATCAGACAGAGAGACAGACAGAAAGAAAAAGATAAGGATGGCAGGCCTGCCTGGTCTTTCTTTCTTTCTTATCCTTTTTAAAAAATGTTTATTTATGTATGTATGTATGTATGTATGTATTTATTTATTTATTTATTTATTTATTTATTTATTTATATATTTAGTAGATATAAGTACACTGTAGCTCTCTTCAGACACTCCAGAAGAGGGTGTCAGATTCTGGAGAATCTAAATCCCTCTTATGGTCTGCATATGATGTACATAAACACAGACTCACAATTACTTCCAAAAATTTAAAGATGTGTGGGGCGACTGAATGGGCTCGACAATTAACAGCATTGTCTCCTCTTCCAGAGAACCTGGGATCAACTACGAGCAACTATATGGTGGCCCATCTTAAGTTCCAGGGTTTCAGACAGACTGACAGACAAACAGTCAAGGATGGCAGGCCTGCCTGGTTTTTCGTTCTTTCTTGTCCTTTTTAAAAAATTTTTATTTATTTATTTATTTATTTATTTATTTATTTATTTATTTATGTATTTATTAGCTATAAGTACACTGTAGAGGTCTTCAGACACTCCAGAAGAAGTTGTCAGATTCTGGAGAATCTAAATCCCTCTTATGGTCTGCATATGATGTACATAAACACAGACTCACATTTACTTCCAACAATTTAAAGACTTGTGGGCACTGAAAGGGCTCAACAATTAACAGCATTGTCTCCTCTTCCAGAGAACCTGGGATCAACTACCAGCAACTATATGGTGGCCCATCTCCAGTTCCAGGGGATCAGACAGAGAGACAGACAGAGAGACAGAGATAAGGATGGCAGGCCTGCCTGGTCTTTCTTTTTTTCTTATCATTTTTAAAAAATGTTTATTTATTTTATTTATTTATTTATTTATTTATTTATTTATTTATTTATGTATTTATTATTTTTAAGTACACTGTACCTGTCTTCAGACACTCCAGAAGAGGGTGTCAGATTCTGGAGAATCTAAATCCCTCTTATGGTCTGAATATGATGTACATAAACACAGCCTCACATACACCTCTAAAAATTTAAAGATGAGTGGGGCCACTGAAAGGGCTCAACAATTAACAGCATTGTATCCTCTTACAGAGAACCTGGGATCAACTACCAGCAACTATATGGTGGCCCATCTCCAGTTCCAGGGGATCAGACAGACAGACTGACAGACAGAAGAGATAAGGATCGCAGGCCTGCCTGTTCTTTCTTTCTTTCTTATCCTTTTAAAATGTTTATTTATTTATTTATTTATTTATTTATTTATTTATTAGATATAAGTACACTGTAGCTCTCTTCTGACACTCCAGAAGAGGGTGTCAGATTGAGGAGAATCTAAATCCCTCTTATGGTCTGCATATGATGTACATAAACACAGCCTCACATATACTTCTAAAAATTTAAAGATGGGTGGGGCCACTGAAAGGGCTCAACAATTAACAGCATTGTCTCCTGTTCCAGAGAACCTGGGATCAACTACCAGCAACTATATGGTGGCCCATCTCCAGTTCCAGGGTATCAGACAGACAGACAGACAGACAGACAGATATAAGGATGGCAGGCCTGCCCGTTCTTTCTTTCTTTCTTATCCTTTTTAAAAAAAAAATTTATTTAAATATTTATTTATTTATTTATTTATTTATTTATTTATGTATGTATTTATTAGATATAAGAACACTGTAGCTGTCTTCAGACACTCCAGAAGAGGGTGTCAGAAATTGGAGAATTTAAAACCCTCTTATGGTCTGCATATGATGTACATAAACACAGCCTCACATATACTTCTAAAAATTTAAAGATGGGTGGGGTACTGATAGGGATCAAATTAACAGCATTGTCTCCTCTTCCAGAGAACCTGGGATCAACAAAAGCAACTATATAGTGGCTAATCTCCAGTGCCCAGGGATCAGACAGACAGACAAACAGACAGACAAGGATAAAGATGGCAGGCCTGCCTGGTCTTTCTTTCTTTCTTATCCTTTTTTAAAAAATGTTTATTTATTTATTTATGTATTTATTACATATAAGTACACTATAGCTGTCTTCAGACACTCCAGAAGAGGGTGTCAAATTCTGGAGAATCTAAATCCCCCTTATTGTCTGCATATGAGGTACATAAACATAGCCTCCCATATACTTCTAAAAATTTAAAGATGGGTGGGGGCACTGAAAGGGCTCAACAATTAACAGCATTGTCTCCACTTCCAGAGAACCTGGGATCAACTACCATCAACTATATGGTGGCCCATTTCCAGTTCCCGGGGATCAGAAAGACAGACAGAGAGAAGACAGACAAGGATAAAGGTGGCAGGCCTACCTGTTCTTTCTTTCTTTCTTATCCTTTTTACAAAATGTTTATGTATTTATTTATTTATTTATTTATTTATTTATTTATTTATTTATTAGATATAAGTACACTGTATCTGTCTTCACACACTCCAGAAGAATGTGTCAGATTCTGGTGAATCTAAATCCCTCTTATGGTCTGCATATGATGTACATAATCACAGCCTCACATATAATTCTATAAATTTAAAGATGGGTGGGGCAACTGAAAGGGCTCAACAATTAACAGCATTGTCTCCTGTTCCAGAGAACCTGGGATCAAATACCAGCAACTATATGGTGGCCCACCTCCAGTTCCAGGGGATCAGAAAGACAGACAGACAGACAGACAGAGATAAGGATGGCAGGTCTGCCTGGTCTTTCTTTCTTTCTTTCTTTCTTTCTTTCTTTCTTTCTTTCTTTCTTTCTTTCTTTCTCATCCTTTTTTTAAAAATGTTTATTTATTTATTTATTTATTTATTTATTTATTTATTTATTTATTTATGTATTTATTAGATATAAGTACACTGTAGCTGTCTTCAGTCACTCCAGAAGAGGGTGTCAGATTCTGGAGAATATAAATCCCTCTTCTGGTCTGCATATGATGTACATAAACACAGCCTCACATATACTTCTAAAAATTTAAAGATGGGTGGGGTCCCTGAAATGGCTCAATAATTAACAGCATTGACTCCTCTTCCAGAGAACCTGGGATCAACAACGAGCAACTATATGGTGGCCCGTCTTTAGTTCCAGGGGATCAGACAGACAGACGGACAGACAGAGATAAGGATGGTAGGCCTGCCTGGTCTTTCTTTCTTTCTTATCCTTTTTAAAAAATGTTTATGTATGTATGTATGTATGTATGTATGTATGTATGTATTTATTTATTTATTTATTTATTAGATATAAGTACACTGTAGCTGTCTTCAGACACTCCAGAAGAGGGTGTCAGACCCTGGAGAATCTAAATCCCTCTTATGGTCTGCATATGATATACATAAACACAGCCTCACATATACTTCTAAAAATTTAAAGATGGGTTGGTCCACTGAAAGGGCTCAACAACTAACAGCATTGTCTCCTCTTCCAGAGTACCTGGGATCAACTACCAGCAACTATATGGTGGCCCATCACCAGTTCCAGGGGATCTGACAGATAGAGAGACACACAGACAGACACACAAGGTGGCAGGCCTGCCTGGTCTTTCTTTCTTTCTTATCCTTTTTAAAAATGTTTATTAATTTATGTATGTATTTATTAGATATAAGTACACTGTAGCTGTCTTCAAACACTCCAGAAGAGGGTGTCAGATTTTGGAGAATCTATATCCCTTTTATGATCTGCATATGATGTACATAAAAACAGCCTTACATATACTTCTAAAAACTTAAAGATGGGTGGGGCCACTGAAAGGGCTCAACAATTAACAGCATTGTCTCCTCTTCGAGAGAACCTGGGATCAACTACCAGCAATTATATGGTGGCCCATCTCCAGTTCCGGGGATCAGACAGACAGACAGACAATAATGGCAGGCCTGCCTGGTCTCTCTTTCTTTATTATCCTTTTTAAAAAATGTTTATTTGTTTATTTATGAATTTATTAGATATAAGTACACTGTAGCTGTCTTAAGACACTCCAGAAGAAGGTGTCAGATTCTGGAGAATCTAAATCCCTCTTATGATCTGCATATTCGGTACATAAACACAGCCTTACATATACTTCTATAAATTTAAAGATGGGTGGGCAACGAAAGGGCTCAACAAATAACAGCATTGTCTTCTCTTCCAGAGAACCTGTGATCAACTATCAGCAACTCTATGGTGGCCCATCTCCAGTTCCAGGGGATCAGACAGACAGACAGACAGAGATAAGGATGGGAGGCCTGCCTGGTCTTTCTTTCTTTCTAATCGATTTTAAAAAATGTTTATTTATGTATTTATGTATTTATTAGATATAAGTACACTGTATCCGTCTTAGACACTCCAAAAGACTGTGTCAGATTCTGGAGAATTTTATCCCTCTTATGGTCTGAATATGATGTACATAAACACAGCGTCACATTTACTTCTAAAAATTCAAAGATGGGTGGGGCCACTGAAAGGGCTCAACAATTAACAGCATTGTCTCCTCTTCCAGAGAACCTGGGATCAACTACCAGCAACTATATGGTGGCCCATCTCCAGTTCCCGGGGATCAGACAGACAGACAGAGAAACAGACAGACAAGGATAAGGATGGCATGCCTGCCTGGTCTTTCTTTTTTTCTTATCCATTTTAAAAAATGTTTATTTATATATTTATATATTTATTTATTTATTTATTTATTTATTTATTAGATATAAGTACACTGTATCTGTCTTCACACACTCCAGAAGAAGGTGTCAGATTCTGGTGAATCTAAGTTCCTCTTATTGTCTGCATATGATGTACATAAAAACAGCCTCACATATACTTCTAAAAATTTAAAGATGGGTCGGGCCACTGAAAGGGCTCAACAATTAACAGCATTGTCTCCTGTTCCAGAGAACCTGGGATCAACTACCAGCAACTATATGGTGGCCCATCTACAATTCCAGGGGATCAGAAAAACAGACAGACAGACAGACAGAGATAAGGATGGCAGGCCTGCCTGGTCTTTCTTTCTTTCTTATCCTTTTTAAAAAATGTTTATTTATTTATTTATTTATTTATTTATTTATTTATTTATTAGATATAAATACACCTTAGCTGTCTTCAGACACTCCAGAATAGGGTGTCAGAATCTGGAGAATATAAATCCCTCTAATGGTCTGCATATGATGTTCATAAACACAGCCTCACATATACTTCTAAAAATTTAGAGATGGGTGGGGGCACTGAAAGGGCTCAAAAATTAACAGCATTGACTCCTCTTCCAGAGAACCTGGGATCAACTACCAGCAACTATATGGTGGCCCACCTTTAGTTCCCGGGGATCAGACAGCCAGACAGCCAGACAGAGATAAGGATGGCAGGCCTGCCTGTTCTTTCTTTCTTTCTTACCCTTTTTAAAAAATGTTTATTGATTTATGTATTTATTTATTTATTTACTTATATATTTATTAGATATAAGTATACTGTAGCTGTCTTCAGACACTCCAGAAGAGGGTGTCAGATTCCTGAGAATCTAAATCCCTCTTATGGTCTACATATGATGTACATAAACACAGCCTCACATATACTTCTAAAAATTTAAAGATGGGTGGGGCCACTGAAAGGGCTCAACAATTAACAGCATTGTCTCCTCTTTCAGAGAACCAGGCATCAACTACCAACAATTATATGGTGGCCCATATCCAGTTCCGGGGATCAGACAGACAGACAGACAGACAAGGATGGCAGGCCTGCCTGGTCTCTCTTTCTTTATTATTATTTTTTAAAAATGTTTATTTGTTTATTTATGAATTTATTAGATATAAGTAAACTGTATCTGTCTTCAGACAATCCAGAAGAGGGTGTTAGATTCTGGAGAATCTAAATCCCTCCTATGGTCTGCATATTCGGTACATAAACACAGCCTTACATATACTTCTAATAATTTAAATATGGATGGGGCCACTGAAAGGGCTCAACAATTAACAGCATTGTCTCCTCTTCCAGAGAACCTGGGATCAACTACCAGCAACTATATGGTGGCCCATCTCCAGTTCCAGGGGATCAGACAGACAGACAGACAGATAAAGATAAGGATGGCAGGCCTGCCTGGTCTTTCTTTCTAATCGATTTTAAAAAATGTTTATTTATTTATTTATTTATGTATTTATTAGATATAAGTACTCTGTATCCGTCTTAGACACTCCAAAAGTCGGTGTCATATTCTGGAGAATCTAAATACCTCTTATGGTCTGAATATGATGTACATAAACACAGCCTCACATTTACTTCTAAAAATTTAAAGATGGGTGGGGCCAATGAAAGGGCTCAACAATTAACAGCATTGTCTCCTCTTCCAGAGGACTTGGGATCAACTACCAGCAACTATATGGTGGCCCATCTCCAGTTCCAGGGGATCAGACAGACAGACAGACAGAGAGACAGACAGACAGACAAAGATAAGGATGGCAGGCCTGCCTGGTTTTTCTTTCTTTCTTATCCTATTTAAAAAAATGTTTATTTATTTATTTATTGATTTATTTATTTATTTATTTATTTATTTATTTATTTATTTATTTATTTATTTATTAGATATAAGTACACTGTAGCTGTCTTCAGACAATCCAGAAGAGGGTGACAGATTCTGGAGAATCTATATCCCTCTTATGGTCTGCATATGATGTACATAAACACAGCCTCACATATACTTCTAAAAATTTAAAGATGGGTTGGGCCACTGAAAGGGCTCAACAATTAACAGCATTGTCTCCTCTTCCAGAGAACCTGGGATCATCTACCAGCACCTATATGGTGGCCCATCTCCAGTTCCAGGGGATCAGACAGACAGACAGACAGACAGAGATAAGGATGGCAGGCCTGCCTGAGTTTTCTTTCTTTCTTATCCTTTTTAAAAAAAGTTTATTTATTTATTTATTTATTTATTTATTTATTTATTTATTAGATATAAATACACTGTAGCTGTCTTCAGACACTACAGAAGAGGGTGTCAGATTCTGGACAATCTAAATCCCTCTTAAGGTCTGCATATGATGTACATAAACACAGCCTCACATACACTTCTAAAAATTTAAGGATGGGTGGGGCCACTGAAAGGGCTCAACAATTAACATCATTGTCTCCTCTTCCAGAGAACCTGGGATCAACTACCAGCAACTATATGGTGGCCCATCTCCAGTTCCCGGGGATCAGATAGACAGACAGACAGACAGACAGAGATATGGATGGAAGGCCTGCCTGGTCTTTCTTTCTTTCTTATCCTTTTTAAAAAATGTTTATTTATTTATTTATTAATTTATTTATTTATCTATTTATTTATTAGATATAAGTACACTGTAGCTGTCTTCAGACACTCCAGAAGAGGGTGTAGGTTTCTGGAGAATCTAAATCCCTCTTATGGTCTGTATATGATGTATATAAACACAGCCTCACATATACTTATAAAAAATTAAAGATGGGTGGGGTCACTGGAAGGGCTCAACAATTAACAGCATTGTCTCCTCTTCCAGAGAACCTGGGATGAACAACCAGCAACTATATGGTGGCCCATCTCGAGTTCCAGAGAATCAGACAGATGTCAGACAGAGAGAGATAAGAATTGCAGGCCTGCCTGGTTTTTCTTTCTTTCTTATCCTTTTAAAAAATGTTTGTTTATTTATTTATTTATTTATTTATTTATTTATTTATTTATTTATTTATTTATTAGATATAAGTACACTGTAGCTCTCTTCAGACACTCCAGTAGAGGGTGTCAGATTCTGGAGAATCTAAATCCTCTTATAATCTGCATATGATGTACATAAACACAGCCTCACATATACTTCAAAAATTTAAAGAAGGGTGGGGCCACTGAAAAAGCTCAACAATTAACAGCCTTGTCTCCTCTTCCAGAGAACCTGGGATCAACTACCAGCAACTATATTGTGTCCCATCTCCAGTTCTCAGGGATCAGACAGACAGACAGACAGACAGAGCTAAGGATGGCAGGCCTGCCTTTTCTTTCTTTCTTTCTTATCCTTTTATAAAATGTTTATTTAATTATTTATTTATGTATTTATTAGATATAAGTACACAGTAGCTGTCTTCAGACACTCCAGAAGAGGGTTTCAGATTCTGGAGAATCTAAATCCCTCTTATGGTCTGAACATGATGTACCTAAACACAGCCTCACATATACTTCTAAAAATTTAAAGATGGGTGGGACCACTGAAAGGGCTCAACAATTAACATCATTGTCTCCTATTCCAGAGAACCTGGGATCAACTACCAGCAACTATATGGTGGCCCATCAGCAGTTCCAGGGGATCAGACAGACAGACAGAGATAAGGATGGCAGGCCTGCCTGGTCTTTCTTTCTTACTTATCCTGTTTAAAAAAATGTTTATTTATTTATTTATTTATTTATTTATTTATATATTTATGTATTTATTATATATAAGTACACAGTAGCTGTCTTCAGACACTCCAGAAGAGGGTGTCAAATTCAGGAAAATCTAAATCCCTCTTATGGTCTGCATATGATGTACATAAACACAGACTCACATATACTTCTAAAAATTTAAAGATGGGAGGGACCACTGAAAGGACTCAACAATTAACAGCATTGTCTCCTCTTCCAGAGAGCCTCGGATGATCTACCAGCAACTATATGGTGGCCTATCTCCAGTTCCAGGGTATCAAACAGACAGACAGACAGACAGAGATAAGGATGGCAGTTCTGCCTGGTCTTTCTTTCTTTCTTTCTTATCATTTTTAAAAAATGTTTATTTATTTATTTATGTATTTATTATATATAAGTACACAGTAGCTGTCTTCAGACACTCCAGAAGAGGGTGTCAAATTCAGGAAAATCTAAATCCCTCTTATGGTCTGCATATGATGTACATAAACACAGACTCACATATACTTCTAAAAATTTAAAGATGGGTGGGGCCATTGAAAGGACTCAACAATTAACAGCATTGTCTCCTCTTCCAGAGAGCCTCGGATGATCTACCAGCAACTATATGGTGGCCCATCTCCAGTTCCAGGGTATCAAACAGACAGACAGACAGACAGAGATAAGGATGGAGGCCTGCCTGGTCTTTCTTTCTTTCTTATCCTTTTTAAAAAATGTTTATTTATTTATTTATGTATTAATTAGATATAAGTACACTGTAGCTGTCTTCAGACACTCCAGTAGAGGGTGTCAGATTCTGGAGAATCTAAATCCTCTTATAATCTGCATATGATGTACATAAACACAGCCTCAGGTATACTTCTAAAAATTTAAAGAAGTGTGGGGCCACTGAAAGGGCTCAACAATTAACAGCATTGTCTCCTCTTCCAGAGAACCTTGGATCAACTACCAGCAACTATATGGTGGCCCATCTCGAGTTCCCGGGGATCAGATAGACAGACAGACAGACAGAGATATGGATGGTAGGCCTGCCTGGTCTTTCTTTCTTTCTTATCCTTTTTAAAAAATGTTTATTTATTTATTTATTTATTTATCTATTTATTTATTAGATATCAGTACACTGTAGCTGTCTTCAGACACTCCAGAAGAGGGTGTCAGATTCTGGAGAATCTAAATCCCTCTTATGGTTTGCATATGATGTACATAAACACAGCCTCACATACACTTCTAAATATTTAAAGATGGGTGGGACCACTGAAAGGTCTCAACAATTAACAGCATTGTCTCCTCTTCCAGAGAACATGGGATCAACTACCAGCAACTATATGGTGGCCCATATCCAGTATCAGAGGATCAGACAGACAGACAGACAGACAGAGATGAAGATGGCAGGCTTGCCTGATTTTTCTTTCTTTCTTATCCTTTTTTAAAAATGTTTATTTATTTATTTATTTATTTATTTATTTATATTTATTAGATATAAGTACACTGTAGCTGTCTTCAGACACTCCAGAAGAGGGTGTCAGATTCTGGAGAACCTAAATCCCTCTTATGGTCTGCATATGATGTACATAAACAGAGACTCACATACACCTCTAAAAATTTAAAGATGGGTGGGGCCACTTAATGGGCTCAACAAATAACAGCATTGTCTCCTCTTCCAGAGAACCTGGTATCAACTACCAGCAAGTATATGATGGACCATCTCCATTTCCAAGGGATCAGACAGACAGAGATAAGGATGGCACTTCTGCCTTGTCTTTCTTTATTTCTTATCCATTTTAAAAAATGTTTATTTATTTATATTTATTTATTTATTTATTTATTTATTTATTTATTTATTAGATATAAATACACTGTAGCTGTCTTCAGACACTCCAGAAGAGGGTGTCAGATTCTGGACAATCTAAATCCCTCTTATGGTCTGCATATGATGTACATAAACACAGCCTCACATACACTTCTAAAAATTTAAGGATGGGTGGGGCGACTGAAAGGGCTCAACAATTAACAGCATTGTCTCCTCTTCCAGAGAACCTGGGATCAACTACCAGCAACAATATGGTGGCCCATCTCCAGTTCCCGGGGATCACATAGACAGACAGACAGACAGACAGACAGACAGACAGACAGACAGAGATATGGATGGAAGGCCTGCCTGGTCTTTCTTTTTTTCTTATCCTGTTTAAATAATGTTTATTTATTTATTTATTTATTTATTTATTCATTTATTTATTTATTAGATATAAGTACACTGTAGCTGTCTTCAGACACTCCAGAAGAGGGTGTCAGATTCTGATGAATCTAAATCCCTCTTCTGGTCTGCATATGATGTACATAAACACGGCCTCATATACACTTCTAAAAATTTAAAGATGGGTAGGGCCACTGAAAGGGCTCAACATTAACAGCATTGTCTCCTCTTCTAGAGAACCTGGGATCAACTACCAGCAACTATATGGTGGCCCATCTCCAGTTATGGGGATCAAATAGACAGACAGACAGACAGACAGAGATATGGATGGCAGCCCTGCCTGGTCTTTCTTTCTATTCCTTTTTAAAAAATGTTTATTTATTTATTTATTTATTTATTTATTTATTTATTTATTTATTAGATATAAATACACTGTAGCTGTCTTCAGACACTCCAGAAGAGGGTGTCAGATTCTGGAGAATCTAAATCCCTCTTATGGTATGCATATGATGTACATAAACAGAGACTCACATACACTTCTAAAAATTTAAAGATGGGTGGGGCCACTTAAAGGGCTCAACAAATAACAGCATTGTCTCCTCTTCCAGAGAACCTGGTGTCAACTACCAGCAAGTATATGATGGACCATCTCCAGTTCCAGGATATCAGACAGACAGATAGACAGACAGAGATAAGGATGGCTCTCCTGCCTGGTCTTTCTTTATTTCTTATCCATTTTAAAAAATGTTTATTTATATATTTATTTATTTATTTATTTATTTATTTATTTATTCATTTATTTATTTATTAGATATAAATACACTGTAGCTGTCTTCAGACACTCCAGAAGAGGGTGTCAGATTCTGGACAATCTAAATCCCTCTTAAGGTCTGCATATGATGTACATAAACACAGCCTCACATACACTTCTAAAAATTTAAGGATGGGTGGGGCGACTGAAAGGGGTCAACAATTAACAGCATTGTCTCCTCTTCCAGAGAACCTGGGATCAACTACCAGCAACTATATGGTGGCCCATCTCCAGTTCCCGGGGATCAGATAGACAGACAGACAGACAGACAGAGATATGGATGGAAGGCCTGCCTGGTCTTTCTTTCTTTCTTATCCTGTTTAAATAATGTTTATTTATTTATTTATTTATTTATTTATTTATTTATTTATTAGATATAAGTACACTGTAGCTGTCTTCAGACACTCCAGTAGAGGGTGTCAGATTCTGGAGAATCTAAATCCCTCTTCTGGTCTGCATATGATGTACATAAACACAGCCTCACATATACTTCTAAAAATTTAAACATGGGTAGGGCCACTGATAGGGCTCAACAAGCTGGGCGTGGTGGCGCATGCCTTTAATCCCAGCACTCGGGAGGCAGAGGCAGGCAGATTTCTGAGTTCGAAGCCAGCCTGGTCTACAAAGTGAGTTCCAGGACAGCCAGGGCTACACAGAGAAACCCTGTCTCGAAAAACAAAAAAAAAAAAAAAGAAAGGGCTCAACATTAACAGCATTGTCTCTTCCTCCAGAGAACCTGGGATCAACTACCAGCACCTATATGGTGGCCCATCTCCAGTTCCAGGGGATCAGACAGACAGAGAGACAGACAGACAGAGATAAGGATGGTAGGCCTGCCTGATTTTTCTTTCTTTCTTATCCTTTTTAAAAAATGTTTATTTATTTATTTATTTATTTATTTATTTATTTATTTATTTATTCATATTTATTAGATATAAGTACACTGTAGCTGTCTTCAGACACTCCAGAAGAGGGTGTCAGATTCTGGAGAATCTAAATCCCTCTTATGGTCTGCATATGATGTACATAAACAGAGACTCACATACACCTCTAAAAATTTAAAGATGGGTGGGGCCACTTAATGGGCTCAACAAATAACAGCATTGTCTCCTCTTCCAGAGAACCTGGGATCAACTACCAGCAAGTATATGATGTACCATCTCCAGTTCCAGGTGATCAGATAGACAGAGATAAGGATGGCACTCCTGCCTTGTCTTTATTTCTTATCCATTTTAAAAAATGTTTATTTATTTATTTATTTATTTATTTATTTATTTATTTATTAGATATAAATACACTGTAGCTGTCTTCAGACACTCCAGAAGAGGGTGTCAGATTCTGGACAATCTAAATCCCTCTTATGGTCTGCATATGATGTACATAAACACAGCCTCACATACACTTCTAAAAATTTAAGGATGGGTGGGGCCACTGAAAGGGCTCAACAATTAACAGCATGTCTCCTCTTCCAGAGAACCTGGGATCAACTACCAGCAACAATATGGTGGCCCATCTCCAGTTCCCGGGGATCAGATAGACAGACAGACAGACAGACAGACAGTGATAAGGATGGAAGGCCTGCTTGGTCTTTCTCTCTTTCTTATCCTGTTTAAATATTGTTTATTTATTTATTTATTTATTTATTTATTTATTTATTCATTTATTTATTTATTAGATATAAGTACACTGTAGCTGTCTTCAGACACTCCAGAAGAGGGTGTCAGATTCTGATGAATCTAAATCCCTCTTCTGGTCTGCATATGATGTACATAAACACGGCCTCATATACACTTCTAAAAATTTAAAGATGGGTAGGGCCACTGAAAGGGCTCAACATTAACAGCATTGTCTCCTCTTCTAGAGAACCTGGGATCAACTACCAGCAACTATATGGTGGCCCATCTCCAGTTCCCGGGGATCAGATAGACAGACAGACAGACAAACAGAGATATGGATGGCAGGCCTGCCTGGTCTTTCTTTCTAATCCTTTTTAAAAAATGTTTATTTATTTATTTATTTATTTATTTATTTATTTATTTATTTATTAGATATAAGTACACTGTAGCTGTTCAGACACTCCAGTAGAGGGTGTCAGATTCTGGAGAATCTAAATCCCTCTTATGGTCTGCATATGATGTACATAAACAGAGACTCACATACACCTCTAAAAATTTAAAGATGGGTGGGGCCACTTAATGGGCCCAACAAATAACAGCATTGTCTCCTCTTCCAGAGAACCTGGTATCAACTACCAGCAAGAATATGATGTACCATCTCCAGTTCCAGGTGATCAGATAGACAGAGATAAGGATGGCACTCCTGCCTTGTCTTTCTTTATTTCTTATCCATTTTAAAAAATGTTTATTTATTTATTTATTTATTTATTTATTAGATATAAATACACTGTAGCTGTCTTCAGACACTCCAGAAGAGGGTGTCAGATTCTGGACAATCTAAATCCCTCTTATGGTCTGCATATGATGTACATAAACACAGCCTCACATACACTTCTAAAAATTTAAGGATGGGTGGGGCGACTGAAAGGGCTCAACAATTAACAGCATTGTCTCCTCTTCCAGAGAACCTGGGATCAACTACCAGCAACAATATGGTGGCCCATCTCCAGTCCCGAGGATCAGATAGACAGACAGACAGACAGACAGACAGTGATATGGATGGAAGGCCTGCCTGGTCTTTCTTTCTTTCTTATCCTGTTTAAATAATGTTTATTTATTTATTTATTTATTTATTCATTTATTTATTTATTAGATATAAGTACACTGTAGCTGTCTTCAGACACTCCAGAAGAGGGTGTCAGATTCTGATGAATCTAAATCCCTCTTCTGGTCTGCATATGATGTACATAAACACGGCCTCATATACACTTCTAAAAATTTAAAGATGGGTAGGGCCACTGAAAGGGCTCAACAAAAACAGCATTGTCTCCTCTTCCAGAGAACCTGGTGTCAACTACCAGCAAGTATATGATGGACCATCTCCAGTTCCAGGGGATCAGACAGACAGATAGACAGACAGAGATAAGGATGGCTCTCCTGCCTGGTCTTTCTTTATTTCTTATCCATTTTAAAAAATGTTTATTTATTTATTTATTTATTTATTTATTTATTTATCTATTTATTTATTAGATATCAGTACACTGTAGCTGTCTTTAGACACTCCAGTAGAGGTATCAGATTCTGGAGAATCTAAATCCTCTTATAATGTGCATAAGATGTACATAAACACAGCCTAAAGTATACTTCTAAAAATTTAAAGAAGTGTGGGGCCACTGAAAGGGCACAACAATTAACAGCATGGTCTCCTCTTCCAGAGAACCTTGGATCAACTACCAGCAACTATATGGTGGCCCATCTCCAGTTCCCGGGGATCAGATAGACAGACAGACAGACAGACACGGATATGGATGGTAGGCCTGCCTGGTCTTTCTTTCTTTCTTATCCTTTTAAAAAAATGTTTATTTATTTATTTATTTATTTATTTATTTATTTATTTATTTATTTATTAGATATCAGTACACTGTAGCTGTCTTCAGACACTCCAGAAGAGGGTGTCAGATTCTGGAGAATCTAAATCCCTTTTATGGTCTGCATATGATGTACATAAACACAGCCTCACATACACTTCTAAATATTTAAAGATGGGTGGGACCACTGAAATGTCTCAACAATTAACAGCATTGTCTCCTCTTCCAGAGAACCTGGGATCAACTACCAGCAACTATATGGTGGCCCATATCCAGTATCAGAGGATCAGACAGACAGACAGACAGACAGACAGAGATAAGGATGGCAGGCCTGCCTGGTCTTTCTTTCTTTCTTATCCTTTTTAAAAAATGTTTATTTACTTATTTATTTATTTATTTATTTATTTATTTATTTATTTATTTATTTGATATAAGTACACTGTAGCTGTCTGCAGACACTCCAGAAGAGGGTGTCATCTACTGGAGAATCTAAATCCCTCTTATGGTCTGCATATGATGTACATAAACAGAGACTCACATATTCTTCTAAAAATTTAAAGATGGGTGGGGCCACTGAAAGGGCTCAACAATTAACAGTATTGTCTCCTCTTTCAGAGAACCTGGGATCAACTACCAGCACCTATATGGTGGCCTATCTCCAGTTCCAGGGGATCAGACAGACAGAGAGACAGACAGACAGAGATAAGGATGGCAGGCCTGCCTGGTCTTTCTTTCTTTCTTATCCTTTTTAAAAAATGTTTATTTATTTATTTATTTATTTATTTATTTATTTATTTATTTATGTATATATTTATTAGATATAAATACACTCTAGCTGACTTCAGACACTCCAGAAGAGGGTGTCAGATTCTGGACAATCTAAATCCCTCTTAAAGTCTGCATATGATGTACATAAACACAGCCTCACATACACTTCTAAAAATTTAAGGATGGGTGGGGCCACTGAAAGGGCTGAAAAATTAACAGCATTGTCTCCTCTTCCAGAGAACCTGGGAACAACTACTAGCAACTATATGGTGGCCCATCTCCAGTTCCCGGAGTTCAGATAGACAGACAGACGGACAGACAGACAGATAGAGATATGGATGGAAGGACTGCCTGGTCTTTCTTTCTTTCTTATCCTGTTTAAATAATGTTTATTTGTTTATTTATTTATTTATTTATTTATTTATTTATTTATTTATTTATTAGATATAAGTACACTGTAGCTGTCTTCAGACACTCCAGAAGAGGGTGTCAGATTCTGATGAATCTAAATCCCTCTTCTTGTCTGCATATGATGTACATAAACACGGCCTCATATACACTTCTAAAAATTTAAAGATGGGTAGGGCCACTGAAAGGGCTCAACATTAACAGCATTGTCTCCTCTTCTAGAGAACCTGGGATCAACTACCAGCAACTATATGGTGGCCCATCTCCAGTTCCCGGGGATCAGATAGACAGACAGACAGACAGACAGACAGAGATATGGATGGCAGGCCTGCCTGGTCTTTCTTTCTAATCCTTTTTAAAAAATGTTTATTTATTTATTTATTTATTTATTTATTTATTTATTTATTTATTAGATATAAGTACACTGTAGCTGTTCAGACACTCCAGTAGAGGGTGTCAGATTCTGGAGAATCTAAATCCCTCTTATGGTCTGCATATGATGTACAAAAAACACAGCCTCAAGTATACTTCTAAAAATTTAAAGAAGTGTGGGGCCACTGAAAGGGCTCAACAATTAACAGCATTGTCTCCTCTTCCAGAGAACCTTGGATCACTACCAGCAACTATATGGTGGCCCATCTCCATTTCCCGGGGATCAGATAGACAGACAGACAGACAGAGAGAGATATGGATGGATGGCCTGCCTGGTCTTTCTTTCTTTCTTATCCTTTTTCAAAAAAATGTTTATTTATTTATTTATTTATTTATTTATTTATTTATTTATTTATGTATATATTTATTAGATATAAGTACACTGTAGCTGTCTTCAGACACTCCAGAAGAGGGTGTCAGTTTCTGGAGAATCTAAATCCCTCTTATGGTATGCATATGATGTACATAAACAGAGACTCACATACACTTCTAAAAATTTAAAGATGGGTGGGGCCACTTAAAGGGCTCAACAAATAACAGCATTGTCTCCTCTTCCAGAGAACCTGGTGTCAACTACCAGCAAGTATATGATGGACCATCTCCAGTTCCAGGGGATCAGACAGACAGATAGACAGACAGAGATAAGGATGGCTCTCCTGCCTGGTCTTTCTTTATTTCTTATCCATTTTAAAAAATGTTTATTTATTTATTTATTTATTTATTTATTTATCTATTTATTTATTAGATATCAGTACACTGTAGCTGTCTTTAGACACTCCAGTAGAGGGTGTCAGATTCTGAAGAATCTAAATCCTCTTATAATGTGCATAAGATGTACATAAACACAGCCTAAAGTATACTTCTAAAAATTTAAAGAAGTGTGGGGCCACTGAAAGGGCACAACAATTAACAGCATGGTCTCATCTTCCAGAGAACCTTGGATCAACTACCAGCAACTATATGGTGGCCCATCTCCAGTTCCCGGGGATCAGATAGACAGACAGACAGACAGACACGGATATGGATGGTAGGCCTGCCTGGTCTTTCTTTCTTTCTTATCCTTTTAAAAAAATGTTTATTTATTTATTTATTTATTTATTTATTTATTTATTAGATATCAGTACACTGTAGCTGTCTTCAGACACTCCAGCAGAGGGTGTCAGATTCTGGAGAATCTAAATCCCTTTTATGGTCTGCATATGATGTACATAAACACAGCCTCACATACACTTCTAAATATTTAAAGATGGGTGGGACCACTGAAATGTCTCAACAATTAACAGCATTGTCTCCTCTTCCAGAGAACCTGGGATCAACTACCAGCAACTATATGGTGGCCCATATCCAGTATCAGAGGATCAGACAGACAGACAGACAGACAGACAGACAGAGATAAGGATGGCAGGCCTGCCTGGTCTTTCTTTCTTTCTTATCCTTTTTAAAAAATGTTTATTTACTTATTTATTTATTTATTTATTTATTTATTTATTTATTTATTAGATATAAATACACTGTAGCTGTCTTCAGACACTCCAGAAGAGGGTGTCAGATTCTGGAGAATCTAAATCCCTCTTATGGTATGCATATGATGTACATAAACAGAGACTCACATACACTTCTAAAAATTTAAAGATGGGTGGGGCCACTTAAAGGGCTCAACAAATAACAGCATTGTCTCCTCTTCCAGAGAACCTGGTGTCAACTACCAGCAAGTATATGATGGACCATCTCCAGTTCCAGGATATCAGACAGACAGATAGACAGACAGAGATAAGGATGGCTCTCCTGCCTGGTCTTTCTTTATTTCTTATCCATTTTTAAAAATGTTTATTTATATATTTATTTATTTATTTATTTATTTATTCATTTATTTATTTATTAGATATAAATACACTGTAGCTGTCTTCAGACACTCCAGAAGAGGGTGTCAGATTCTGGACAATCTAAATCCCTCTTAAGGTCTGCATATGATGTACATAAACACAGCCTCACATACACTTCTAAAAATTTAAGGATGGGTGGGGCGACTGAAAGGGGTCAACAATTAACAGCATTGTCTCCTCTTCCAGAGAACCTGGGATCAACTACCAGCAACTATATGGTGGCCCATCTCCAGTTCCCGGGGATCAGATAGACAGACAGACAGACAGACAGAGATATGGATGGAAGGCCTGCCTGGTCTTTCTTTCTTTCTTATCCTGTTTAAATAATGTTTATTTATTTATTTATTTATTTATTTATTTATTTATTAGATATAAGTACACTGTAGCTGTCTTCAGACACTCCAGTAGAGGGTGTCAGATTCTGGAGAATCTAAATCCCTCTTCTGGTCTGCATATGATGTACATAAACACAGCCTCACATATACTTCTAAAAATTTAAACATGGGTAGGGCCACTGATAGGGCTCAACAAGCTGGGCGTGGTGGCGCATGCCTTTAATCCCAGCACTCGGGAGGCAGAGGCAGGCAGATTTCTGAGTTCGAAGCCAGCCTGGTCTACAAAGTGAGTTCCAGGACAGCCAGGGCTACACAGAGAAACCCTGTCTCGAAAAACAAAAAAAAAAAAAAAAAAAAAAAAAAAGAAAGGGCTCAACATTAACAGCATTGTCTCTTCCTCCAGAGAACCTGGGATCAACTACCAGCACCTATATGGTGGCCCATCTCCAGTTCCAGGGGATCAGACAGACAGAGAGACAGACAGACAGAGATAAGGATGGTAGGCCTGCCTGATTTTTCTTTCTTTCTTATCCTTTTTAAAAAATGTTTATTTATTTATTTATTTATTTATTTATTTATTTATTTATTTATTCATATTTATTAGATATAAGTACACTGTAGCTGTCTTCAGACACTCCAGAAGAGGGTGTCAGATTCTGGAGAATCTAAAACCCTCTTATGGTCTGCATATGATGTACATAAACAGAGACTCACATACACCTCTAAAAATTTAAAGATGGGTGGGGCCACTTAATGGGCTCAACAAATAACAGCATTGTCTCCTCTTCCAGAGAACCTGGGATCAACTACCAGCAAGTATATGATGTACCATCTCCAGTTCCAGGTGATCAGATAGACAGAGATAAGGATGGCACTCCTGCCTTGTCTTTATTTCTTATCCATTTTAAAAAATATTTATTTATTTATTTATTTATTTATTTATTTATTTATTTATTAGATATAAATACACTGTAGCTGTCTTCAGACACTCCAGAAGAGGGTGTCAGATTCTGGACAATCTAAATCCCTCTTATGGTCTGCATATGATGTACATAAACACAGCCTCACATACACTTCTAAAAATTTAAGGATGGGTGGGGCCACTGAAAGGGCTCAACAATTAACAGCATGTCTCCTCTTCCAGAGAACCTGGGATCAACTACCAGCAACAATATGGTGGCCCATCTCCAGTTCCCGGGGATCAGATAGACAGACAGACAGACAGACAGACAGACAGTGATAAGGATGGAAGGCCTGCCTGGTCTTTCTCTCTTTCTTATCCTGTTTAAATATTGTTTATTTATTTATTTATTTATTTATTTATTTATTTATTTATTCATTTATTTATTTATTAGATATAAGTACACTGTAGCTGTCTTCAGACAATCCAGAAGAGGGTGACAGATTCTGGAGAATCTATATCCCTCTTATGGTCTGCATATGATGTACATAAACACAGCCTCACATACACTTCTAAAAATTTAAGGATGGGTGGGGCCACTGAAAGGGCTGAAAAATTAACAGCATTGTGTCCTCTTCCAGAGAACCTGGGAACAACTACTAGCAACTATATGGTGGCCCATCTCCAGTTCCCGGAGTTCAGATAGACAGACAGACGGACAGACAGACAGATAGAGATATGGATGGAAGGACTGCCTGGTCTTTCTTTCTTTCTTATCCTGTTTAAATAATGTTTATTTGTTTATTTATTTATTTATTTATTTATTTATTTATTTATTTATTTATTTATTAGATATAAGTACACTGTAGCTGTCTTCAGACACTCCAGAAGAGGGTGTCAGATTCTGATGAATCTAAATCCCTCTTCTTGTCTGCATATGATGTACATAAACACGGCCTCATATACACTTCTAAAAATTTAAAGATGGGTAGGGCCACTGAAAGGGCTCAACATTAACAGCATTGTCTCCTCTTCTAGAGAACCTGGGATCAACTACCAGCAACTATATGGTGGCCCATCTCCAGTTCCCGGGGATCAGATAGACAGACAGACAGACAGACAGACAGAGATATGGATGGCAGGCCTGCCTGGTCTTTCTTTCTAATCCTTTTTAAAAAATGTTTATTTATTTATTTATTTATTTATTTATTTATTTATTTATTTATTAGATATAAGTACACTGTAGCTGTTCAGACACTCCAGTAGAGGGTGTCAGATTCTGGAGAATCTAAATCCCTCTTATGGTCTGCATATGATGTACAAAAAACACAGCCTCAAGTATACTTCTAAAAATTTAAAGAAGTGTGGGGCCACTGAAAGGGCTCAACAATTAACAGCATTGTCTCCTCTTCCAGAGAACCTTGGATCACTACCAGCAACTATATGGTGGCCCATCTCCATTTCCCGGGGATCAGATAGACAGACAGACAGACAGAGAGAGATATGGATGGATGGCCTGCCTGGTCTTTCTTTCTTTCTTATCCTTTTTCAAAAAAATGTTTATTTATTTATTTATTTATTTATTTATTTATTTATTTATTTATGTATATATTTATTAGATATAAGTACACTGTAGCTGTCTTCAGACACTCCAGAAGAGGGTGTCAGTTTCTGGAGAATCTAAATCCCTCTTATGGTATGCATATGATGTACATAAACAGAGACTCACATACACTTCTAAAAATTTAAAGATGGGTGGGGCCACTTAAAGGGCTCAACAAATAACAGCATTGTCTCCTCTTCCAGAGAACCTGGTGTCAACTACCAGCAAGTATATGATGGACCATCTCCAGTTCCAGGGGATCAGACAGACAGATAGACAGACAGAGATAAGGATGGCTCTCCTGCCTGGTCTTTCTTTATTTCTTATCCATTTTAAAAAATGTTTATTTATTTATTTATTTATTTATTTATTTATCTATTTATTTATTAGATATCAGTACACTGTAGCTGTCTTTAGACACTCCAGTAGAGGGTGTCAGATTCTGAAGAATCTAAATCCTCTTATAATGTGCATAAGATGTACATAAACACAGCCTAAAGTATACTTCTAAAAATTTAAAGAAGTGTGGGGCCACTGAAAGGGCACAACAATTAACAGCATGGTCTCATCTTCCAGAGAACCTTGGATCAACTACCAGCAACTATATGGTGGCCCATCTCCAGTTCCCGGGGATCAGATAGACAGACAGACAGACAGACACGGATATGGATGGTAGGCCTGCCTGGTCTTTCTTTCTTTCTTATCCTTTTAAAAAAATGTTTATTTATTTATTTATTTATTTATTTATTTATTTATTTATTTATTAGATATCAGTACACTGTAGCTGTCTTCAGACACTCCAGCAGAGGGTGTCAGATTCTGGAGAATCTAAATCCCTTTTATGGTCTGCATATGATGTACATAAACACAGCCTCACATACACTTCTAAATATTTAAAGATGGGTGGGACCACTGAAATGTCTCAACAATTAACAGCATTGTCTCCTCTTCCAGAGAACCTGGGATCAACTACCAGCAACTATATGGTGGCCCATATCCAGTATCAGAGGATCAGACAGACAGACAGACAGACAGACAGAGATAAGGATGGCAGGCCTGCCTGGTCTTTCTTTCTTTCTTATCCTTTTTAAAAAATGTTTATTTACTTACTTATTTATTTATTTATTATTTATTTATTTATTTATTTATTTATTAGATATAAATACACTGTAGCTGTCTTCAGACACTCCAGAAGAGGGTGTCAGATTCTGGAGAATCTAAATCCCTCTTATGGTATGCATATGATGTACATAAACAGAGACTCACATACACTTCTAAAAATTTAAAGATGGGTGGGGCCACTTAAAGGGCTCAACAAATAACAGCATTGTCTCCTCTTCCAGAGAACCTGGTGTCAACTACCAGCAAGTATATGATGGACCATCTCCAGTTCCAGGATATCAGACAGACAGATAGACAGACAGAGATAAGGATGGCTCTCCTGCCTGGTCTTTCTTTATTTCTTATCCATTTTAAAAAATGTTTATTTATATATTTATTTATTTATTTATTTATTTATTTATTTATTCATTTATTTATTTATTAGATATAAATACACTGTAGCTGTCTTCAGACACTCCAGAAGAGGGTGTCAGATTCTGGACAATCTAAATCCCTCTTAAGGTCTGCATATGATGTACATAAACACAGCCTCACATACACTTCTAAAAATTTAAGGATGGGTGGGGCGACTGAAAGGGGTCAACAATTAACAGCATTGTCTCCTCTTCCAGAGAACCTGGGATCAACTACCAGCAACTATATGGTGGCCCATCTCCAGTTCCCGGGGATCAGATAGACAGACAGACAGACAGACAGAGATATGGATGGAAGGCCTGCCTGGTCTTTCTTTCTTTCTTATCCTGTTTAAATAATGTTTATTTATTTATTTATTTATTTATTTATTTATTTATTAGATATAAGTACACTGTAGCTGTCTTCAGACACTCCAGTAGAGGGTGTCAGATTCTGGAGAATCTAAATCCCTCTTCTGGTCTGCATATGATGTACATAAACACAGCCTCACATATACTTCTAAAAATTTAAACATGGGTAGGGCCACTGATAGGGCTCAACAAGCTGGGCGTGGTGGCGCATGCCTTTAATCCCAGCACTCGGGAGGCAGAGGCAGGCAGATTTCTGAGTTCGAAGCCAGCCTGGTCTACAAAGTGAGTTCCAGGACAGCCAGGGCTACACAGAGAAACCCTGTCTCGAAAAACAAAAAAAAAAAAAAAAAAAAAAAAGAAAGGGCTCAACATTAACAGCATTGTCTCTTCCTCCAGAGAACCTGGGATCAACTACCAGCACCTATATGGTGGCCCATCTCCAGTTCCAGGGGATCAGACAGACAGAGAGACAGACAGACAGAGATAAGGATGGTAGGCCTGCCTGATTTTTCTTTCTTTCTTATCCTTTTTAAAAAATGTTTATTTATTTATTTATTTATTTATTTATTTATTTATTTATTTATTCATATTTATTAGATATAAGTACACTGTAGCTGTCTTCAGACACTCCAGAAGAGGGTGTCAGATTCTGGAGAATCTAAATCCCTCTTATGGTCTGCATATGATGTACATAAACAGAGACTCACATACACCTCTAAAAATTTAAAGATGGGTGGGGCCACTTAATGGGCTCAACAAATAACAGCATTGTCTCCTCTTCCAGAGAACCTGGGATCAACTACCAGCAAGTATATGATGTACCATCTCCAGTTCCAGGTGATCAGATAGACAGAGATAAGGATGGCACTCCTGCCTTGTCTTTATTTCTTATCCATTTTAAAAAATGTTTATTTATTTATTTATTTATTTATTTATTTATTTATTTATTAGATATAAATACACTGTAGCTGTCTTCAGACACTCCAGAAGAGGGTGTCAGATTCTGGACAATCTAAATCCCTCTTATGGTCTGCATATGATGTACATAAACACAGCCTCACATACACTTCTAAAAATTTAAGGATGGGTGGGGCCACTGAAAGGGCTCAACAATTAACAGCATGTCTCCTCTTCCAGAGAATCTGGGATCAACTACCAGCAACAATATGGTGGCCCATCTCCAGTTCCCGGGGATCAGATAGACAGACAGACAGACAGACAGACAGTGATAAGGATGGAAGGCCTGCCTGGTCTTTCTCTCTTTCTTATCCTGTTTAAATATTGTTTATTTATTTATTTATTTATTTATTTATTTATTTATTTATTTATTCATTTATTTATTTATTAGATATAAGTACACTGTAGCTGTCTTCAGACACTCCAGAAGAGGGTGTCAGATTCTGATTAATCTAAATCCCTCTTCTGGTCTGCATATGATGTACATAAACACGGCCTCATATACACTTCTAAAAATTTAAAGATGGGTAGGGCCACTGAAAGGGCTCAACATTAACAGCATTGTCTCCTCTTCTAGAGAACCTGGGATCAACTACCAGCAACTATATGGTGGCCCATCTCCAGTTCCCGGGGATCAGATAGACAGACAGACAGACAGACAGAGATATGGATGGCAGGCCTGCCTGGTCTTTCTTTCTAATCCTTTTTAAAAAATGTTTATTTATTTATTTATTTATTTATTTATTTATTTATTTATTTATTAGATATAAGTACACTGTAGCTGTTCAGACACTCCAGTAGAGGGTGTCAGATTCTGGAGAATCTAAATCCCTCTTATGGTCTGCATATGATGTACATAAACAGAGACTCACATACACCTCTAAAAATTTAAAGATGGGTGGGGCCACTTAATGGGCCCAACAAATAACAGCATTGTCTCCTCTTCCAGAGAACCTGGTATCAACTACCAGCAAGAATATGATGTACCATCTCCAGTTCCAGGTGATCAGATAGACAGAGATAAGGATGGCACTCCTGCCTTGTCTTTCTTTATTTCTTATCCATTTTAAAAAATGTTTATTTATTTATTTATTTATTTATTTATTAGATATAAATACACTGTAGCTGTCTTCAGACACTCCAGAAGAGGGTGTCAGATTCTGGACAATCTAAATCCCTCTTATGGTCTGCATATGATGTACATAAACACAGCCTCACATACACTTCTAAAAATTTAAGGATGGGTGGGGCGACTGAAAGGGCTCAACAATTAACAGCATTGTCTCCTCTTCCAGAGAACCTGGGATCAACTACCAGCAACAATATGGTGGCCCATCTCCAGTCCCGAGGATCAGATAGACAGACAGACAGACAGACAGACAGTGATATGGATGGAAGGCCTGCCTGGTCTTTCTTTCTTTCTTATCCTGTTTAAATAATGTTTATTTATTTATTTATTTATTTATTCATTTATTTATTTATTAGATATAAGTACACTGTAGCTGTCTTCAGACACTCCAGAAGAGGGTGTCAGATTCTGATGAATCTAAATCCCTCTTCTGGTCTGCATATGATGTACATAAACACGGCCTCATATACACTTCTAAAAATTTAAAGATGGGTAGGGCCACTGAAAGGGCTCAACAAAAACAGCATTGTCTCCTCTTCCAGAGAACCTGGTGTCAACTACCAGCAAGTATATGATGGACCATCTCCAGTTCCAGGGGATCAGACAGACAGATAGACAGACAGAGATAAGGATGGCTCTCCTGCCTGGTCTTTCTTTATTTCTTATCCATTTTAAAAAATGTTTATTTATTTATTTATTTATTTATTTATCTATTTATTTATTAGATATCAGTACACTGTAGCTGTCTTTAGACACTCCAGTAGAGGTATCAGATTCTGGAGAATCTAAATCCTCTTATAATGTGCATAAGATGTACATAAACACAGCCTAAAGTATACTTCTAAAAATTTAAAGAAGTGTGGGGCCACTGAAAGGGCACAACAATTAACAGCATGGTCTCCTCTTCCAGAGAACCTTGGATCAACTACCAGCAACTATATGGTGGCCCATCTCCAGTTCCCGGGGATCAGATAGACAGACAGACAGACAGACACGGATATGGATGGTAGGCCTGCCTGGTCTTTCTTTCTTTCTTATCCTTTTAAAAAAATGTTTATTTATTTATTTATTTATTTATTTATTTATTTATTAGATATCAGTACACTGTAGCTGTCTTCAGACACTCCAGAAGAGGGTGTCAGATTCTGGAGAATCTAAATCCCTTTTATGGTCTGCATATGATGTACATAAACACAGCCTCACATACACTTCTAAATATTTAAAGATGGGTGGGACCACTGAAATGTCTCAACAATTAACAGCATTGTCTCCTCTTCCAGAGAACCTGGGATCAACTACCAGCAACTATATGGTGGCCCATATCCAGTATCAGAGGATCAGACAGACAGACAGACAGACAGACAGACAGAGATAAGGATGGCAGGCCTGCCTGGTCTTTCTTTCTTTCTTATCCTTTTTAAAAAATGTTTATTTACTTATTTATTTATTTATTTATTTATTTATTTATTTATTTATTTATTTATGTATTAGATATAAATACACTGTAGCTGTCTGCAGACACTCCAGAAGAGGGTGTCATCTACTGGAGAATCTAAATCCCTCTTATGGTCTGCATATGATGTACATAAACAGAGACTCACATATTCTTCTAAAAATTTAAAGATGGGTGGGGCCACTGAAAGGGCTCAACAATTAACAGTATTGTCTCCTCTTTCAGAGAACCTGGGATCAACTACCAGCACCTATATGGTGGCCTATCTCCAGTTCCAGGGGATCAGACAGACAGAGAGACAGACAGACAGAGATAAGGATGGCAGGCCTGCCTGGTCTTTCTTTCTTTCTTATCCTTTTTAAAAAATGTTTATTTATTTATTTATTTATTTATTTATTTATTTATTTATTTATTTATTTATTTATGTATATATTTATTAGATATAAATACACTCTAGCTGACTTCAGACACTCCAGAAGAGGGTGTCAGATTCTGGACAATCTAAATCCCTCTTAAAGTCTGCATATGATGTACATAAACACAGCCTCACATACACTTCTAAAAATTTAAGGATGGGTGGGGCCACTGAAAGGGCTGAAAAATTAACAGCATTGTCTCCTCTTCCAGAGAACCTGGGAACAACTACTAGCAACTATATGGTGGCCCATCTCCAGTTCCCGGAGTTCAGATAGACAGACAGACGGACAGACAGACAGATAGAGATATGGATGGAAGGACTGCCTGGTCTTTCTTTCTTTCTTATCCTGTTTAAATAATGTTTATTTGTTTATTTATTTATTTATTTATTTATTTATTTATTTATTTATTTATTAGATATAAGTACACTGTAGCTGTCTTCAGACACTCCAGAAGAGGGTGTCAGATTCTGATGAATCTAAATCCCTCTTCTTGTCTGCATATGATGTACATAAACACGGCCTCATATACACTTCTAAAAATTTAAAGATGGGTAGGGCCACTGAAAGGGCTCAACATTAACAGCATTGTCTCCTCTTCTAGAGAACCTGGGATCAACTACCAGCAACTATATGGTGGCCCATCTCCAGTTCCCGGGGATCAGATAGACAGACAGACAGACAGACAGACAGAGATATGGATGGCAGGCCTGCCTGGTCTTTCTTTCTAATCCTTTTTAAAAAATGTTTATTTATTTATTTATTTATTTATTTATTTATTTATTTATTAGATATAAGTACACTGTAGCTGTTCAGACACTCCAGTAGAGGGTGTCAGATTCTGGAGAATCTAAATCCCTCTTATGGTCTGCATATGATGTACAAAAAACACAGCCTCAAGTATACTTCTAAAAATTTAAAGAAGTGTGGGGCCACTGAAAGGGCTCAACAATTAACAGCATTGTCTCCTCTTCCAGAGAACCTTGGATCACTACCAGCAACTATATGGTGGCCCATCTCCATTTCCCGGGGATCAGATAGACAGACAGACAGACAGAGAGAGATATGGATGGATGGCCTGCCTGGTCTTTCTTTCTTTCTTATCCTTTTTCAAAAAAATGTTTATTTATTTATTTATTTATTTATTTATTTATTTATTTATTTATGTATATATTTATTAGATATAAGTACACTGTAGCTGTCTTCAGACACTCCAGAAGAGGGTGTCAGTTTCTGGAGAATCTAAATCCCTCTTATGGTATGCATATGATGTACATAAACAGAGACTCACATACACTTCTAAAAATTTAAAGATGGGTGGGGCCACTTAAAGGGCTCAACAAATAACAGCATTGTCTCCTCTTCCAGAGAACCTGGTGTCAACTACCAGCAAGTATATGATGGACCATCTCCAGTTCCAGGGGATCAGACAGACAGATAGACAGACAGAGATAAGGATGGCTCTCCTGCCTGGTCTTTCTTTATTTCTTATCCATTTTAAAAAATGTTTATTTATTTATTTATTTATTTATTTATCTATTTATTTATTAGATATCAGTACACTGTAGCTGTCTTTAGACACTCCAGTAGAGGGTGTCAGATTCTGAAGAATCTAAATCCTCTTATAATGTGCATAAGATGTACATAAACACAGCCTAAAGTATACTTCTAAAAATTTAAAGAAGTGTGGGGCCACTGAAAGGGCACAACAATTAACAGCATGGTCTCCTCTTCCAGAGAACCTTGGATCAACTACCAGCAACTATATGGTGGCCCATCTCCAGTTCCCGGGGATCAGATAGACAGACAGACAGACAGACACGGATATGGATGGTAGGCCTGCCTGGTCTTTCTTTCTTTCTTATCCTTTTAAAAAAATGTTTATTTATTTATTTATTTATTTATTTATTTATTTATTTATTTATTTATTTATTAGATATCAGTACACTGTAGCTGTCTTCAGACACTCCAGAAGAGGGTGTCAGATTCTGGAGAATCTAAATCCCTTTTATGGTCTGCATATGATGTACATAAACACAGCCTCACATACACTTCTAAATATTTAAAGATGGGTGGGACCACTGAAATGTCTCAACAATTAACAGCATTGTCTCCTCTTCCAGAGAACCTGGGATCAACTACCAGCAACTATATGGTGGCCCATATCCAGTATCAGAGGATCAGACAGACAGACAGACAGACAGACAGAGATAAGGATGGCAGGCCTGCCTGGTCTTTCTTTCTTTCTTATCCTTTTTAAAAAATGTTTATTTACTTATTTATTTATTTATTTATTTATTTATTTATTTATTTATTTATTTATTTGATATAAGTACACTGTAGCTGTCTGCAGACACTCCAGAAGAGGGTGTCATCTACTGGAGAATCTAAATCCCTCTTATGGTCTGCATATGATGTACATAAACAGAGACTCACATATTCTTCTAAAAATTTAAAGATGGGTGGGGCCACTGAAAGGGCTCAACAATTAACAGTATTGTCTCCTCTTTCAGAGAACCTGGGATCAACTACCAGCACCTATATGGTGGCCTATCTCCAGTTCCAGGGTATCAGACAGACAGAGAGACAGACAGACAGAGATAAGGATGGCAGGCCTGCCTGGTCTTTCTTTCTTTCTTATCCTTTTTAAAAAATGTTTATTTATTTATTTATTTATTTATGTATATATTTATTAGATATAAATACACTCTAGCTGTCTTCAGACACTCCAGAAGAGGGTGTCAGATTCTGGACAATCTAAATCCCTCTTAAAGTCTGCATATGATGTACATAAACACAGCCTCACATACACTTCTAAAAATTTAAGGATGGGTGGGGCCACTGAAAGGGCTGAAAAATTAACAGCATTGTCTCCTCTTCCAGAGAACCTGGGAACAACTACTAGCAACTATATGGTGGCCCATCTCCAGTTCCCGGAGATCAGATAGACAGACAGACGGACAGACAGACAGATAGAGATATGGATGGAAGGACTGCCTGGTCTTTCTTTCTTTCTTATCCTGTTTAAATAATGTTTATTTGTTTATTTATTTATTTATTTATTTATTTATTTATTTATTTATTTATTGGATATAAGTACACTGTAGCTGTCTTCAGACACTCCAGAAGAGGGTGTCATTTTCTTATGAATCTAAATCCCTCTTCTGGTGTGCATATGATGTACATAAACACAGCCTCACATACACTTCTAAAAATTTAAAGATGGGTAGGGCCACTGAAAGGGCTCAACATTAACAGCATTGTCTCCTCTTCCAGAGAACCTGGGATCAACTATGAGCAACTATATGGTGGCCCATCTCCAGTTCCCGGGGATCAGATAGACAGACAGACAGACAGACAGACAGAGATATTGTTGGCAGGCCTGCCTGGTCTTTCTTTCTTTCTTATCCTTTTAAAAAAATGATTATTTGTTTATTTATTTATTTATTTATTTATTTATCTATTTATTTATTTATTAGATATCAGTACACAGTAGCTGTCTTCAGACACTCCAGAAGAGGGTGTCAGATTCTGGAGAATCTAAATCCCTCTTATGGTCTGCATATGATGTACATAAACACAGCCTCACATATACTTCTAAAAATTTAAAGATGGGTGGGACCACTTAAAGGGCTCAACAATTAACATCATTTTTTCCTCTTCCAGAGAACCTGGGATCAACTACCAGCAACTATATGGTGGCCCATCTGCAGTTCCAGGGGATCAGACAGACAGACAGACAGATAGAGATAAGGATGGCAGGCCTGCCTGGTCTTTCTTTCTTTCTTATCCTTTAAAAAATGTTTATTTATTTATGTATTTATTATATATAAGTACACTGTAGCTGTCTACAGACACTCCAGAAGAGTGTGTCAGATTCTAGAGAATCTAAATCCCTCTTATGGTCTGTGTATGATGTACATAAACACAGCCTCACATATACTGAGCTGAGGTGTCACAGGCCAACTGCTGGAATTTCTGAGTACCACCTAGAGAGAGAAAAGCTATGCTGTGGTTGTTTAATTTATGTATTTTATTATTTCTATTTGTTGTTTTGTTTTGTTTTATTTCTTTTTAGAGAAGGCCTCAGTCTGTAGTTCTGGCTGACCCAGGACTGCCTACCTGTGTTAATTAGGGTTTCACAGCTGAGAACAGACACCAAGAGCAAGGTAAGGCTTAGAAAACCCGACCTTCAGTGGTGGCTCAAGCTCTTTATGAGAGCACTCTGTAGGCAGAGGCAGTCAGTTTCTGAGTTCGAGGCCACCCTGGTGAAAGACATGGTTAGGCAGGGCTAGGGTAGGCTAGGGTAGGCTAGGGTAGGCTAGGGTAGGCTAGGGTAGGCTAGGGTAGGCTAGGGTAGGCTAGGGTAGGCTAGGGTAGGCTAGGGTAGGCTAGGGTAGGCTAGGGTAGGCTAGGGTAGGCTAGGGTAGGCTAGGGTAGGCTAGGGTAGGCTAGGCCAGGGTGAGAAGAAAGAAAGAACGAAGGAAGGAAAGAACGAACTGAAAGAAAGGAAGGAAAGAAAAAAAATTTTATAAAAAGTGTTAAAGTTTTTAAAAATTAAAAAAAAAAATACCAGATCACCATCACACAGCATTGGCTGTCTTCAGGTGTATCCTTTCAGCCTCCAAAACAAAAAACAATGGTTGGCTTTCTTCAGGTGTATCCTATTCTCGAGTCTTATTTCCAACCTAAGAGCTGGGCTGAGCTGCCTCATTATGTAATTTGCAAACCTTCCTTGGTTTGTCTTTTCCATTTCTAAGACTAACAGGCCTTTTTCTATTTAGAGAATATGCTCATGACTGTACTTTAGATATAGTAAATATAACTGTTGCTTATAAAACTTGTTTTCTAGGAATTTTTAAAGGGCAATGGCAGAGTTTATTTATAAAAAATATTTTGCATTTATTTATTTGTGTGAGTGATGAAGCTCAGGTCTTCAAACTCGTCAGGAGGTATGATTACCTCCCCTCTCTCTCAACCCCTCTCTCTCCTCTCTCAATGATTGTGTAAGAATGTTTTGCATGTGTATGCTGTGCCCACAGACTCCAGAATAGAGTATTAGATCCCCTGGAACTGGAGATGGGCCACCATATATAATACTGGTAATTGAGCCCAGGTTCTCTGGAAGAGGAGACAATGCTCTTAATTGTTGAGCCCTCTCTGTAGCCACATCTTTCTTTTTTTTTTTTTTGAGTATATGTGAGGCTGTGTTTATATACATCATATGCAGACAATAAGAATGATTTAGATTCTTCAGAATCTGACACCCTCTTCTGGATTGTCTGAAGATAGCTACAGCATACTTAAATATAATAAATAAATAAATCTTTAAAAAGAAAAGGAAAAGTAAAAAAGAAAGAACAGGCCTGCCATATGCATGTTCATAGAGGAAAATGGAAGAGACCCCAAAATAACCTAAGCAGGGTGCTTCCTTCTGGATGGTAGCTCACAGTTTCATCCCAGCAAGACAGGCAAATCACTGAGTTCAAGGACAGTAAGGTTCAGGACAGCCAAGGTTTGGAAGGAAAAGGGTCTATGTTGAGAATACAAACCTACAAAACAACAACTAGGAAAAAGAAGTGACAGTGTAACTTGGGGTAGGGTACCAACAAGAGAAAGCTTTCTGTTACCACTTACAAACACCAGTAGCCTTGCACCCTTCTGCCCAGGTCCCTGCCTTCCTTTCTAGGAATTCTAAGGATGCCAGGGTGTGGGGGAATCCAGATTAACTTTTTAATAACAAAGACTTGGTCTTTGATGTCTAGAGGAAGCCCTTCTCAGTGCCTTTAACTACCACTGAACTTTCAGGGCTGTGACTCAACTGTAACAAGGAACAGAGCTAAGAACCTGCAGCCTTTGAAAACAACTATTTTTTTAAAGTGGGGGACACAAATCAGCAGTAGAACCCCTCAGGTTCAGCCATAATACTTGTTAGGGAAACAGCCTCAATGTCGGGAGCTGAGGTCTCATGGGTGAACTGCTTCAAACTCTGAGTATCATTGAAAGAAAGAAAAGATATCATGTGGTTGCTTAATGTATTTATTTTATTATTTCTATTTTTTTGTTTTCTTTTGTTTTGTTTTAGAAAAGGCCTCAGTCTGTAGCTATGGCTGACCTAGGACAGACTACATGTGTTAATTAGGGTTTCACAGTTGAGAAACAGACCATACCTATGTAAGACTTAGAAAACCCAACAGTCAGTGGTGGCTCGAGCTCTTAATGAGAGCACTCTGGAGGCAGAGGCAGTCAGTTTCTGAGTTCGAGGCCAGCCTGGTTAAAGACAGGGATAGGCAGGGCTAGGCAAGGCAGGGCTGGGCTAGGCTAGGCTAGGCAAGGGGCTGGGCTAGGCAAGGCAAGGGGCTAGGCTAGGCAACTCAAGGGGCTGGGCAAGACAGACAGACAGAGAGAAAGACAGACAAGGATGGAGGACTGCCTGGTTTTTCTTTCTTTCTTATCCCTTTTAAAAAATGTATATTTATTTATTTATTTATTTATTTATTTATTTATGTATTTATTAGATATAAGTACACTGTAGCTGTCTTCAGACACTCCAGAAGAGGGTTTCAGATTCTGGAGAATCTATATCCCTCTTATGGTCTGCATATGATGTACATAAACACAGCCTCACATTTACTTCTAAAAATTTAAAGATGTGTGGGGCCAATGAAAGGGATCAACAATTAACAGCATTGTTTCCTCTTATAGAGAACCTGGGATCAACTACCAGAAACTATATGGTGGCCCATCTCTAGTTCCAGGGGATCAGACAGACAGACAGAGATACAGACAGATAGAGTTAAGGATGGCAGGCCTACCTGGTCTTTCATTCTTTCTTATCCTTTTTAAAAAATGTTTATTTATTTATTTATGTATTTATTAGATATAAGTACACTGTAGCTGTCTTCAGACACTCCAGAAGAGGGTGTCAGATTCTGGAGAATCTAAATCCCTCTTATGGTCTGCATATGATGTACATGAACACGGCCTCACATATAAAAATTTAAAGATGGGTGGGGCCACTGAAAGGGCTCAAAAATTAACAGCATTGTCTCCTCTTTCAGAGAACCTGGGATTAACTACCAGCAACTATATGGTGGCCCATCTCCAGTTCCAGGGGATCAGACAGACAGACAGACATACAGACTAGGATGGCAGGCCTTCCTGGTTTTTATTTCTTTCTTATCCGTTTAAAAATGTTTATTTATTTATTTATGAATTTATTAGATATAAGTACACTGTAGCTGTCTTCAGACACTCAGGAAGAGGGTGTCAGATTCTGGAGAATCTAAGTCCATCTTATGATCTGCATATGATGTACATAAAAACAGCTTCACATTTACTTCTAAAAATTTAAAGATGGGTGGGGCCACTGAAAGGGCTCAACAATTAACAGCATTGTCTCATCTTCCAGAGAACCTGGGATCAACTACCAGCAACTATATGGTGGCCCATCTCCAGATCCAGGGGATCAGAGAGACAGACAGACAGACAGACAGACATGGATGGCAGGCCTGCCTGGTTTTTCTTTCTTTCTTATCCTTTTTAAAACAGGTTTATTTATTTATTTATGAATTTATTAGATATAAGTACACTGTAGCTGTCTTCAGACACTCCAGAAGAGGGTATCAGATTCTGGAGAATATAAATCCCTCTTATGGTCTACATACAATGTACATAAACACAGCCTCACATATGCTTCTAAAAATTTAAAGATGTGTGGGGCCACTGAAAGGGCTCAACAATTAACAGCATTGTCTCCTCTTCCAGAGAACCTGGGATAAACTACCAGCAACTATATGGTGGCCCATCTCCAGTTCCAGGGGATCAGACAGACAGACAGACAGACAGAGATAAGGATGGCAGGCCTGCTGGTCTTTCTTTTTTTCTTATCCTTTTTAAAAAATGTTTATTTCTTTATTTCTTTCTTTCTTTCTTTCTTTCTTTCTTTCTTTCTTTCTTTATTTATTTATTTATGTTTTTATTAGATATAAGTACACTGTAGCTGTCTTCAGATACTCCAGAAGAGGGTGTCAGATTCTGGAGAATCTAAATCCCTCTTATGGTCTGCATATGATGTACATAAACACAGCCTCACATATATTTCTAAAAATTTAAAGATGTGTGGGGCCACTGAAAGGGCTCAACAATTAACAGCATTGTCTCCTCTTCCAGAGAACCTGGGATCAACTACCAGCAAATATATGGTGGCCCATCTCCAGATCCAGGGGATCAGAGAGACAGACAGACAGACCGACAAGGATGGCAGGCCTGCCTGGTTTTTCTTTCTTTCTTATCCTTTTTTAAAACATGTTTATTTGTTTATTTATGTATTTATTAGATATAAGTACACTGTAGCTGTCTTCAGACACTCCAGAAGAGGGTGTCAGGTGCTGGAGAATCTAAATCCCTCTTATGGTCTGCATATGATGTACATAAACACAGCCTCACATATACTTCTAAAAATTTAAAGATGGGTGCGGCCACTAAAAGGGATCAACAATTAACAGCATTGTCTCCTCTTCCATAGAACCTGCGATCAACAACCAGCAATTATATGGTAGCCCATCTCCAGTTCCAGGAAATCAGACAGACACACAGACAGACAGACAGAAATAAGGATGGCAGGCCTGCCTGGTCTTTCTTTCTTTCTTATCATTTTAAAAAAGGTTTATTTATTTATTTATGTATTATTAGATATAAGTACACTGTAGCTATCTTCAGACACTCCAGAAGAGGGTGTCAGATTCTGGAGATTCTAAATCCCTCTTATGGTCTGCATATGATGTACATAAACACAGCCTCACATATGCTTCAAAAGTTTAAAGAAGGGTGGGGCCACTGAAAAAGCTCAACAATTAACAGCATTGTCTCCTCTTCCAGAGAACCTGGGATCAACTACCAGCAACTATATGATGTCCCATCTCCAGTTCTCAGGGATCAGACAGACAGACAGACAGACAAACAGAGATATGGATGGCAGGCCTGCCTGGTCTTTCTTTTTTTCTTATCATTTAATAAAAAAATGTTTATTTATTTATTTATTTATTTATTTATTAGATATAAATACACTGTAGCTGTCTTCAGACACTCCAGAAGAGGGTGTCAGATTCTGGAGAATCTAAATCCCTCTTATGGTATGCATATGATGTACATAAACAGAGACTCACATACACTTCTAAAAATTTAAAGATGGGTGGGGCCACTTAAAGGGCTCAACAAATAACAGCATTGTCTCCTCTTCCAGAGAACCTGGTGTCAACTACCAGCAAGTATATGATGGACCATCTCCAGTTCCAGGATATCAGACAGACAGATAGACAGACAGAGATAAGGATGGCTCTCCTGCCTGGTCTTTCTTTATTTCTTATCCATTTTAAAAAATGTTTATTTATATATTTATTTATTTATTTATTTATTTATTCATTTATTTATTAATTAGATATAAATACACTGTAGCTGTCTTCAGACACTCCAGAAGAGGGTGTCAGATTCTGGACAATCTAAATCCCTCTTAAGGTCTGCATATGATGTACATAAACACAGCCTCACATACACTTCTAAAAATTTAAGGATGGGTGGGGCGACTGAAAGGGGTCAACAATTAACAGCATTGTCTCCTCTTCCAGAGAACCTGGGATCAACTACCAGCAACTATATGGTGGCCCATCTCCAGTTCCCGGGGATCAGATAGACAGACAGACAGACAGACAGACAGAGATATGGATGGAAGGCCTGCCTGGTCTTTCTTTCTTTCTTATCCTGTTTAAATAATGTTTATTTATTTATTTATTTATTTATTTATTTATTTATTAGATATAAGTACACTGTAGCTGTCTTCAGACACTCCAGTAGAGGGTGTCAGATTCTGGAGAATCTAAATCCCTCTTCTGGTCTGCATATGATGTACATAAACACAGCCTCACATATACTTCTAAAAATTTAAACATGGGTAGGGCCACTGATAGGGCTCAACAAGCTGGGCGTGGTGGCGCATGCCTTTAATCCCAGCACTCGGGAGGCAGAGGCAGGCAGATTTCTGAGTTCGAAGCCAGCCTGGTCTACAAAGTGAGTTCCAGGACAGCCAGGGCTACACAGAGAAACCCTGTCTCGAAAAACAAAAAAAAAAAAAAAAAAAAGAAAGGGCTCAACATTAACAGCATTGTCTCTTCCTCCAGAGAACCTGGGATCAACTACCAGCACCTATATGGTGGCCCATCTCCAGTTCCAGGGGATCAGACAGACAGAGAGACAGACAGACAGAGATAAGGATGGTAGGCCTGCCTGATTTTTCTTTCTTTCTTATCCTTTTTAAAAAATGTTTATTTATTTATTTATTTATTTATTTATTTATTTATTTATTTATTCATATTTATTAGATATAAGTACACTGTAGCTGTCTTCAGACACTCCAGAAGAGGGTGTCAGATTCTGGAGAATCTAAATCCCTCTTATGGTCTGCATATGATGTACATAAACAGAGACTCACATACACCTCTAAAAATTTAAAGATGGGTGGGGCCACTTAATGGGCTCAACAAATAACAGCATTGTCTCCTCTTCCAGAGAACCTGGGATCAACTACCAGCAAGTATATGATGTACCATCTCCAGTTCCAGGTGATCAGATAGACAGAGATAAGGATGGCACTCCTGCCTTGTCTTTATTTCTTATCCATTTTAAAAAATGTTTATTTATTTATTTATTTATTTATTTATTTATTTATTTATTAGATATAAATACACTGTAGCTGTCTTCAGACACTCCAGAAGAGGGTGTCAGATTCTGGACAATCTAAATCCCTCTTATGGTCTGCATATGATGTACATAAACACAGCCTCACATACACTTCTAAAAATTTAAGGATGGGTGGGGCCACTGAAAGGGCTCAACAATTAACAGCATGTCTCCTCTTCCAGAGAACCTGGGATCAACTACCAGCAACAATATGGTGGCCCATCTCCAGTTCCCGGGGATCAGATAGACAGACAGACAGACAGACAGACAGTGATAAGGATGGAAGGCCTGCCTGGTCTTTCTCTCTTTCTTATCCTGTTTAAATATTGTTTATTTATTTATTTATTTATTTATTTATTTATTTATTTATTCATTTATTTATTTATTAGATATAAGTACACTGTAGCTGTCTTCAGACACTCCAGAAGAGGGTGTCAGATTCTGATGAATCTAAATCCCTCTTCTGGTCTGCATATGATGTACATAAACACGGCCTCATATACACTTCTAAAAATTTAAAGATGGGTAGGGCCACTGAAAGGGCTCAACATTAACAGCATTGTCTCCTCTTCTAGAGAACCTGGGATCAACTACCAGCAACTATATGGTGGCCCATCTCCAGTTCCCGGGGATCAGATAGACAGACAGACAGACAGACAGAGATATGGATGGCAGGCCTGCCTGGTCTTTCTTTCTAATCCTTTTTAAAAAATGTTTATTTATTTATTTATTTATTTATTTATTTATTTATTTATTTATTTATTTATTAGATATAAGTACACTGTAGCTGTTCAGACACTCCAGTAGAGGGTGTCAGATTCTGGAGAATCTAAATCCCTCTTATGGTCTGCATATGATGTACATAAACAGAGACTCACATACACCTCTAAAAATTTAAAGATGGGTGGGGCCACTTAATGGGCCCAACAAATAACAGCATTGTCTCCTCTTCCAGAGAACCTGGTATCAACTACCAGCAAGAATATGATGTACCATCTCCAGTTCCAGATGATCAGATAGACAGAGATAAGGATGGCACTCCTGCCTTGTCTTTCTTTATTTCTTATCCATTTTAAAAAATGTTTATTTATTTATTTATTTATTTATTTATTAGATATAAATACACTGTAGCTGTCTTCAGACACTCCAGAAGAGGGTGTCAGATTCTGGACAATCTAAATCCCTCTTATGGTCTGCATATGATGTACATAAACACAGCCTCACATACACTTCTAAAAATTTAAGGATGGGTGGGGCGACTGAAAGGGCTCAACAATTAACAGCATTGTCTCCTCTTCCAGAGAACCTGGGATCAACTACCAGCAACAATATGGTGGCCCATCTCCAGTCCCGAGGATCAGATAGACAGACAGACAGACAGACAGACAGTGATATGGATGGAAGGCCTGCCTGGTCTTTCTTTCTTTCTTATCCTGTTTAAATAATGTTTATTTATTTATTTATTTATTTATTCATTTATTTATTTATTAGATATAAGTACACTGTAGCTGTCTTCAGACACTCCAGAAGAGGGTGTCAGATTCTGATGAATCTAAATCCCTCTTCTGGTCTGCATATGATGTACATAAACACGGCCTCATATACACTTCTAAAAATTTAAAGATGGGTAGGGCCACTGAAAGGGCTCAACAAAAACAGCATTGTCTCCTCTTCCAGAGAACCTGGTGTCAACTACCAGCAAGTATATGATGGACCATCTCCAGTTCCAGGGGATCAGACAGACAGATAGACAGACAGAGATAAGGATGGCTCTCCTGCCTGGTCTTTCTTTATTTCTTATCCATTTTAAAAAATGTTTATTTATTTATTTATTTATTTATTTATCTATTTATTTATTAGATATCAGTACACTGTAGCTGTCTTTAGACACTCCAGTAGAGGTATCAGATTCTGGAGAATCTAAATCCTCTTATAATGTGCATAAGATGTACATAAACACAGCCTAAAGTATACTTCTAAAAATTTAAAGAAGTGTGGGGCCACTGAAAGGGCACAACAATTAACAGCATGGTCTCCTCTTCCAGAGAACCTTGGATCAACTACCAGCAACTATATGGTGGCCCATCTCCAGTTCCCGGGGATCAGATAGACAGACAGACAGACAGACACGGATATGGATGGTAGGCCTGCCTGGTCTTTCTTTCTTTCTTATCCTTTTAAAAAAATGTTTATTTATTTATTTATTTATTTATTTATTTATTTATTTATTTATTTATTAGATATCAGTACACTGTAGCTGTCTTCAGACACTCCAGAAGAGGGTGTCAGATTCTGGAGAATCTAAATCCCTTTTATGGTCTGCATATGATGTACATAAACACAGCCTCACATACACTTCTAAATATTTAAAGATGGGTGGGACCACTGAAATGTCTCAACAATTAACAGCATTGTCTCTTCCTCCAGAGAACCTGGGATCAACTACCAGCACCTATATGGTGGCCCATCTCCAGTTCCAGGGGATCAGACAGACAGAGAGACAGACAGACAGAGATAAGGATGGTAGGCCTGCCTGATTTTTCTTTCTTTCTTATCCTTTTTAAAAAATGTTTATTTATTTATTTATTTATTTATTTATTTATTTATTTATTCATATTTATTAGATATAAGTACACTGTAGCTGTCTTCAGACACTCCAGAAGAGGGTGTCAGATTCTGGAGAATCTAAATCCCTCTTATGGTCTGCATATGATGTACATAAACAGAGACTCACATACACCTCTAAAAATTTAAAGATGGGTGGGGCCACTTAATGGGCTCAACAAATAACAGCATTGTCTCCTCTTCCAGAGAACCTGGGATCAACTACCAGCAAGTATATGATGTACCATCTCCAGTTCCAGGTGATCAGATAGACAGAGATAAGGATGGCACTCCTGCCTTGTCTTTATTTCTTATCCATTTTAAAAAATGTTTATTTATTTATTTATTTATTTATTTATTTATTTATTAGATATAAATACACTGTAGCTGTCTTCAGACACTCCAGAAGAGGGTGTCAGATTCTGGACAATCTAAATCCCTCTTATGGTCTGCATATGATGTACATAAACACAGCCTCACATACACTTCTAAAAATTTAAGGATGGGTGGGGCCACTGAAAGGGCTCAACAATTAACAGCATGTCTCCTCTTCCAGAGAACCTGGGATCAACTACCAGCAACAATATGGTGGCCCATCTCCAGTTCCCGGGGATCAGATAGACAGACAGACAGACAGACAGACAGTGATAAGGATGGAAGGCCTGCCTGGTCTTTCTCTCTTTCTTATCCTGTTTAAATATTGTTTATTTATTTATATATTTATTTATTTATTTATTTATTCATTTATTTATTTATTAGATATAAGTACACTGTAGCTGTCTTCAGACACTCCAGAAGAGGGTGTCAGATTCTGATGAATCTAAATCCCTCTTCTGGTCTGCATATGATGTACATAAACACGGCCTCATATACACTTCTAAAAATTTAAAGATGGGTAGGGCCACTGAAAGGGCTCAACATTAACAGCATTGTCTCCTCTTCTAGAGAACCTGGGATCAACTACCAGCAACTATATGGTGGCCCATCTCCAGTTCCCGGGGATCAGATAGACAGACAGACAGACAGACAGAGATATGGATGGCAGGCCTGCCTGGTCTTTCTTTCTAATCCTTTTTAAAAAATGTTTATTTATTTATTTATTTATTTATTTATTTATTTATTTATTTATTTATTTATTAGATATAAGTACACTGTAGCTGTTCAGACACTCCAGTAGAGGGTGTCAGATTCTGGAGAATCTAAATCCCTCTTATGGTCTGCATATGATGTACATAAACAGAGACTCACATACACCTCTAAAAATTTAAAGATGGGTGGGGCCACTTAAAGGGCCCAACAAATAACAGCATTGTCTCCTCTTCCAGAGAACCTGGTATCAACTACCAGCAAGAATATGATGTACCATCTCCAGTTCCAGGTGATCAGATAGACAGAGATAAGGATGGCACTCCTGCCTTGTCTTTCTTTATTTCTTATCCATTTTAAAAAATGTTTATTTATTTATTTATTTATTTATTTATTAGATATAAATACACTGTAGCTGTCTTCAGACACTCCAGAAGAGGGTGTCAGATTCTGGACAATCTAAATCCCTCTTATGGTCTGCATATGATGTACATAAACACAGCCTCACATACACTTCTAAAAATTTAAGGATGGGTGGGGCGACTGAAAGGGCTCAACAATTAACAGCATTGTCTCCTCTTCCAGAGAACCTGGGATCAACTACCAGCAACAATATGGTGGCCCATCTCCAGTCCCGAGGATCAGATAGACAGACAGACAGACAGACAGACAGTGATATGGATGGAAGGCCTGCCTGGTCTTTCTTTCTTTCTTATCCTGTTTAAATAATGTTTATTTATTTATTTATTTATTTATTCATTTATTTATTTATTAGATATAAGTACACTGTAGCTGTCTTCAGACACTCCAGAAGAGGGTGTCAGATTCTGATGAATCTAAATCCCTCTTCTGGTCTGCATATGATGTACATAAACACGGCCTCATATACACTTCTAAAAATTTAAAGATGGGTAGGGCCACTGAAAGGGCTCAACAAAAACAGCATTGTCTCCTCTTCCAGAGAACCTGGTGTCAACTACCAGCAAGTATATGATGGACCATCTCCAGTTCCAGGGGATCAGACAGACAGATAGACAGACAGAGATAAGGATGGCTCTCCTGCCTGGTCTTTCTTTATTTCTTATCCATTTTAAAAAATGTTTATTTATTTATTTATTTATTTATTTATCTATTTATTTATTAGATATCAGTACACTGTAGCTGTCTTTAGACACTCCAGTAGAGGTATCAGATTCTGGAGAATCTAAATCCTCTTATAATGTGCATAAGATGTACATAAACACAGCCTAAAGTATACTTCTAAAAATTTAAAGAAGTGTGGGGCCACTGAAAGGGCACAACAATTAACAGCATGGTCTCCTCTTCCAGAGAACCTTGGATCAACTACCAGCAACTATATGGTGGCCCATCTCCAGTTCCCGGGGATCAGATAGACAGACAGACAGACAGACACGGATATGGATGGTAGGCCTGCCTGGTCTTTCTTTCTTTCTTATCCTTTTAAAAAAATGTTTATTTATTTATTTATTTATTTATTTATTTATTTATTTATTTATTTATTAGATATCAGTACACTGTAGCTGTCTTCAGACACTCCAGAAGAGGGTGTCAGATTCTGGAGAATCTAAATCCCTTTTATGGTCTGCATATGATGTACATAAACACAGCCTCACATACACTTCTAAATATTTAAAGATGGGTGGGACCACTGAAATGTCTCAACAATTAACAGCATTGTCTCCTCTTCCAGAGAACCTGGGATCAACTACCAGCAACTATATGGTGGCCCATATCCAGTATCAGAGGATCAGACAGACAGACAGACAGACAGACAGATATATGGATGGCAAGCCTGCCAGGTCTTTCTTTCTTTCTTATTCTTTTAAAAAAAGTTTATTTATTTATTTATTTATTTATTTATTTATTTATTTATGTATTTATTAGACATAAGTACACTGTAGCTGTCTTCAGACACTCCAGAAGAGGGTGTCACATTCTGGAGAATCTAAATCCCTCCTATGGTCTGCATATGATGTACATAAACACAGCCTCACATATGCTTCAAAAATTTAAAGAAGGGTGGGGCCACTGAAAATGCTCAACAATTAACAGCATTGTCTCCTCTTCCAGAGAACCTGGGATCAACTACCAGCAACTATATGGTGTCCCATCTCCAGTTCTCAGGGATCAGACAGACAGACAGAAAGAGATAAGAATGGCAGGCCTGTCTTTTCTTTCGTTCTTTATTATCCTTTTAAAAATGTTTATTTATTTATTTATTTATTTATTTATATATTTATGTATTTATTAGATATAAGTACACAGTAGCTGTCTTCAGACACTCCAGAAGAGGGTGTCAAATTCAGGAAAAACTAAAACTCTCTTATGGTCTGCATATGATGTACATAAACACAGACTCATATACTTCTAAAAATTTAAAGATGGGTGGGGCCACTGAAAGGGCTCAACAATTAACAGCATTGTCTCCTCTTCCTGAGAACCTGGGATCAACTACCAGCACCTATATGGTGGCCCATCTCCAGTTCCAGGGGTTCAGACAGACAGACAGACAGACAGAGATAAAGATGGCAGGCCTGCCTGGTCTTTCTTTCTTATCCTTTAAAAAAATGTTTGTTTATTTATTTATTTATTTATTTATTTATTTATTTATTTATTTATTTATTAGATATAAGTACATTGTAGCTGTCTGCAGACACTCCAGAAGAGGGTGTCAGATTCTGGAGAATCTAAATCCCTCTTATGGTCTGCATATGATGTACATAAATACAGCCTCACATTTACTTCTAAAAATTTAAAGATGGGTGGGTCCACTGAAAGGGCTGAACAATTAACAGCATTGTCTCCTCTTCTAGAGAACCTGGGAAAAACTACCAGCAAATTTATGGTGGCCCATATTCAGTTCCAGAGGATGAGACAGACAGACAGACAGACAGAGATAAGGATGGCAGGCCTGCCTGATTTTACTTTCTTTCTTATCCTTTTTAAAAAATGTTTATTTATTTATTAATTTATTTATTTATGTATTTATTAGATATAAGTACACTGTAGCTGTCTTTAGACACTCCAGTAGAGGGTGTCAGATTCTGAAGAATCTAAAACCATCTTATGGTCTCCATATGATGTACATAAACACAGCATCAGATATACTTCTAAAAATTTAATGAAGGGTGGGGCCAATGAAAGGGCTCAACAATTAACAGCATTGTCTCCTCTTCCAGAGAACCTGGGATCAACTACCAGCAACTATATGGTGGCTCATCTCCAGTTCCCAGGGATAAAACAGACAGACAGACAGACAAACAGAGATATGGATGGCAGGCCTGCCTGGTCTTTCTTTTTTTCTTATTCTTTTTAAAAAATGTTTATTTATTTATTTATTTATTTATTTATTTATTTATTTATTAGATATAAGTACACTGTAGCTGTCTTCAGGCACTCCAGAAGAGGGTGTCAGATTCTGGAGAATCTAAATCCCTCTTATGGCCTGCATATGATGTACGTAAACAGAGCCTCACATACAGTTCTAAATATTTAAAGATGGTTGGGGCCTTTGAAAGGGCTCAACAATGAACAGCATTGTCTCCTCTTCCAGAGTACCTCGGATCACCTACCAGCAACTATATGGTGGCCCATCTCCAGTTCCAGGGAATCAGACAGACAGACAGACAGTGAGAGATAAGGATGGCAGGCCTGCATGGTCTTTCTTTTTTTCTTATTATTTTCAAAAAATGTTTACTTATTTATTTAATTATTTATTTATTTATTTATTTATTTATTAGATATAAGTACACTGTAGCTGTCTTCAGACACTCCAGAAGAGGGTGTCAGATTCTGGAGAAATAAATCCCTCTTATGACCTGCATATGATGTTCATAAACACAGACTCACATATACTTCTAAAAATTTAAAGATGTGTGGGGACACTGAGAGGGCTCAACAATTAACAGCATTGTCTCCTCTTCCAGAGAACCTGGGATAAACTACCAGCACCTATATGGTGGTCCAAATCCAGTTCCAGTGGATCAGACAGACAGACAGACAGAGAGACAGAGATAAGGATGGCAGGCCTGCCTGGTCTTTCTTTATTTCTTATCCTTTTTTAAAAATGTTTGTTTATTTACTTATTTATTTATTTATTTATTCATTAGATATAAGTACACTGTACCCGTCTTCAGACACTCCAGAAGAGGTTGTCAGATTCTGGAGAAATAAATCCCTCTTATGACCTGCATATGATGTTCATAAACACAGACTCACATATACTTCTAAAAATTTAAAGATGTGTGGGGACACTGAGAGGGCTCAACAATTAACAGCATTGTCTCCTCTTCCAGAGAACCTGGGATAAACTACCAGCACCTATATGGTGGTCCAACTCCAGTTCCAGTGGATCAGACAGAGAGACAGACAGAGAGACAGAGATAAGGATGGCAGGCCTGCCTGGTCTTTCTTTATTTCTTATCCTTTTTTAAAAATTTTTGTTTATTTACTTATTTATTTATTTATTTATTTATTTATTTATTTATTAGATATAAGTACACTGTACCCGTCTTCAGACACTCCAGAAGAGCGTGTCAGATTCTGGAGAATCTAAATCCCTCTTATGGTCTGCATATGATGTACATAAACACAGCCTCACATATACTTCTAAAAATTTAAAGATGGGTCGGACCACTGAAAGGGCTCAAAAATTACCATCACTGTCTCCACTTCCAGAGAACCTGGGATCAACTATCAGCAACTATATAGTGGCCCACCTCCAGTTCCAGAGGATCAGACAAACTGTCAGACAGACAGACAGACAGACAGAGATAAGGATGGCAGGCCTGCCTGGTCTTACTTTCTTTCTTATCCTGTTTAAAAAATGTTTATTTATTTATTTATTTATTTATTTATTTATTTATTTATTTATTTATGTATTTATTAGATATAAGTACAATGTAGCTGTCTTCAGACACTCCAGAAGAGGGTGTCAGATTCTGGAGTATCTAAATCCCTCTTATGGTCTGCATATGATGTACATAAACACAGTCTCACATATACATCTAAAAATTTAAAGATGGGTGAGAGCAATGAAAGGGCTCAACAATTAACAGCATTGTCTCCTCTTCCAGAGAACCTGGGATCAACTACCAGCAACTATATGGTGGCCCATCTCCAGTTCCAAAGGATCAGACAGACAGACAGACAGACAGACAAAGATAAGGATGGCAGGCCTGCCTGGTCTATCTTTCTTTTTTGTCCTTTTTAAAAAATGTTTATTTATTTATGTATTTATTATATATAAGTACACCCTAGCTGTCGACAGACACTCCAGAAGAGGGTGTCAGATTCTGAAGAATCTAAAACCATCTTATGGTCTGCATATGATGTACATAAACACAGCCTCTGATATACTCTAAAAATTTAAAGATGGGTGGGGCCACTGAAAGGGCTCAACAATTAACAGCATTGTCTCCTCTTCCAGAGAAACTCTGATCAACTACCAGCAACTATATGGTGGCCCATCTCCAGTTCCAGGGGATCAGACAGACAGACAGAAAGAGATAAGGATGGCAGGCCTGCCTGGTCTTTCTTTCTTTTTTATCCTTTTGAAAAAATGTTTACTTATTTATTTATTTATTTATTTATTTATTTAGATATAAGTACAATGTAGCTGTCTTCAGACACTCCAGAAGAGGGTGTCAGATTCTGGAGAATCTAAATACCTCTTATGGTCTACATATGATGTACATAAACACAGCCTCACAATTACTTCTAAAAATTTAAAGATGAGTGGGGCCACTGAAAGCGCTCAACAATTAACAGCATTGTCTCTTCTTTCAGAGAACCTGGGATCAACTACCAGCAACTATATGGTGGCCCATATCCAGTACCAGAGGATCAGACAGACAGACAGACAGACAGAGATATGGATGGCAGGCCTGCCAGGTCTTTCTTTCTTTCTTATTCTTTTAAAAAATGTTTATTTATTTATTTATTTATGTATTTATTAGATATAAGTACACTGTAGCTGTCTTCAGACACTCCAGAAGAGGGTATCTCATTCTGGAGAATCTAAATCCCTCCTAGGTTCTGCATTAATGTACATAAACACAGCCTCACATATGCTTCAAAAATTAAAGAACGGTGGGGCCACTGAAAAAGCTCAACAATTAACAGCATTGTCTCCTCTTCCAGAGTACCTGGGATCAACTACCAGCAACTATATAGTGGCCCATCTCCAGTTCTCAGGGATCAGACAGACAGACAGACAGACAGACAGAGATAAGGATGGCAGGCCTGCCAGGTCTTCTTTCTTTCTTATCCTTTTAAAAAAATGTTTGTTTATTTATTTATTTATTTATTTATTTATTTATTTATTTATGTATTTATTCGATATAAGTACACTGTAGCTGTCTTCAGACACTCCAGAAGAGGGTGTCAGATTCTGGAGATCTAAATCCCTCTTATGGTCTGCATATGATGTACATAAACACAGCCTCACATATACTTCTAAAAATTTAAAGATGGGTGGGCCCACTGAAAAGGCTCAACAATTAACAGCATTGGGTCCTCTTCCAGAGAACCTGGGATCAACTACCAGCACCTATATGGTGGCCCATCTCCAGTTCCAGGGTTTCCGACAGACAGACAGACAGATAGAGATAAGGATGGCAGGCCTGCCTGGTCTTTCTTACTTTTTTATCCTTTAAAAAAATGTTTATTTACTTATTTATTTGTTTATTTATTTATTCATTTATGTATTTACTAGATATAAGTACACTGTAGCTGTCTTCTGACACTCCAGTAGAGGGTGTCACATTCTGCAGAATCTAAATCCCTCTTATGGTCTGCATATGATGTACATAAACACAACCTCACATATACTTCAAAAATTTAAAGAAGGGTGGGGCCACTGAAAAAGCTCTACAAGTAACAGCATTGTCTCCTCTTCCAGAGTACCTGGGATCAACTACCAGCAACTATATGGTGGCCCATCTGCAGTTCCAGGGGATCAGACAGACAGACAGACAGACAGACAGAGATAAGGATGGCAGGCCTGCCTGGTCTTTCTTTCTTTCTTATCCTTTAAAAAATGTTTATTTATTTATGTATTTATTATATATAAGTACACTGTAGCTGTCTACAGACACTCCAGAAGAGTGTGTTAGATTCTAGAGAATCTAGGCTATAGGGTAGGCTATAGGGTAGGCTATAGGGTAGGCTAGGGGAATAAAAGAAAGAAAGAAAGAAAGAAAGAAAGAGAGAAAGAAAGAAAGAAAGAAAGAAAGAAAGAAAGAAAGAAAAAGAAAGAAAGAAAGAAAGAAAGAAAGAAAGAAAGAAAGAAAGAGAAAGAAAGAAAGAAAGAAAGAAAGAAAGAAAGAAAGAAAGAAAGAAAGAAAGAAAGAAAGAAAGATGGTGGCCCATCTCCAGTTCCAGGCGATCAGACAGACAGACAGACATACAGACAAGGATGGCAGGCCTTCTGGTTTTTATTTCTTTCTTATCCGTTTAAAAAGGTTTATTTATTTATTTATGAATTTATTATATATAAGTACACTGTAGCTGTCTTCAGACACTCAGGAAGAGGGTGTCAGATTCTGGAGAATCTAAGTCCCTCTTATGATATGCATATGATGTATATAAAAACAGCTTCATATTTATTTCTAAAAATTTAAAGATGGGTGGGGCCACTGTGAGGGCTCAACAATTAACAGCATTGTCTCCTCTTCCAGAGAACCTGGGATCAACTACCAGCAACTATATGGTGGCCCATCTCCAGATCCAGGGGATCAGAGAGACAGACAGACAGACAGACAGACAAGGATGGCAGGCCTGCCTGGTTTTTCTTTCTTTCTTATCCTTTTTAAAACATGTTTATTTATTTATTTATGTATTTATTAGATATAAGTACACTGTAGCTGTCTTCAGACACTCCAGAAGAGGGTATCAGATTCTGGAGAATATAAATCCCTCTTATGGTCTACATACAATGTACATAAACACAGCCTCACATATACTTCTAAAAATTTAAAGAAGTGTGGGGCCACTGAAAGGGCTCAACAATTAACAGCATTGTATCCTCTTCCAGAGAACCTGGGATCAACTACCAGCAACTATATGGTGGCCCATCTCCAGTTCCAAAGGATCAGACAGACAGACAGACAGACAAAGATAAGGATGGCAGGCCTGCCTGGTCTATCTTTCTTTTTTGTCCTTTTAAAAATAGTTTATTTATTTATGTATTTATTATATATAAGTACACCCTAGCTGTCTACAGACACTCCAGAAGAGGGTGTCAGATTCTGAAGAATCTAAAACCATCTTATGGTCTGCATATGATGTACATAAACACAGCCTCAGATATACTCTAAAAATTTAAAGATGGGTGGGGCCACTGAAAGGGCTCAACAATTAACAGCATTGTCTCCTCTTCCAGAGAACCTGGGATCAACTACCAGCAACTATATGGAAGCCTATCTCCAGTTCCAAAGGATCATGTAGAGAGACAGACAGACAGAAAGAGATAAGAATGGCAGGCTTGCCTGGTCTTTCTTTCTTTCTTATCCTTTTAAAAAAATGTTTATTTATTTATTTATTCATGTATTTATTAGATATAAGTACACTGTAGCTATCTTCAGACACTCCAGAAGAGGGTGTCAGTTTCTGGAGCATCTAAATCCCTCTTATGGTCTGCATATGATGTACATAAACACAGCCTCACATACACTTCTAAAAATTTAAAGATGGGTGGGGCCATTGAAAGGGCTCAACAATTAACAGCATTGTCTCCTCTTCCAGAGAAACTCTGATCAACTACCAGCAACTATATGGTGGCCCATCTCCAGTTCCAGGGGATCAGACAGACAGACAGAAAGAGATAAGGATGGCAGGCCTGCCTGGTCTTTCTTTCTTTTTTATCCTTTTGAAAAAATGTTTACTTACTTACTTATTTATTTATTTATTTAGATATAAGTACACTGTAGCTGTCTTCAGACACTCCAGAAGAGGGTGTCAGATTCTGGAGAATCTAAATACCTCTTATGGTCTACATATGATGTACATAAACACAGCCTCACAATTACTTCTAAAAATTTAAAGATGAGTGGGGCCACTGAAAGCACTGAACAATTAACAGCATTGTCTCTTCTTTCAGAGAACCTGGGATCAACTACCAGCAACTATATGGTGGCCCATATCCAGTACCAGAGGATCAGACAGACAGACAGACAGACAGATATATGGATGGCAGGCCTGCCAGGTCTTTCTTTCTTTCTTATTCTTTTAAAAAATATTTATTTATGTATTTATTTATGTATTTATTAGATATAAGTACACTGTAGCTGTCTTCAGACACTCCAGAAGAGGGTATCTCATTCTGGAGAATCTAAATCCCTCCTATGTTCTGCATTGATGTACATAAACACAGCCTCACATATGCTTCAAAAATTAAAGAACGGTGGGGCCACTGAAAAAGCTCAACAAATAACAGCATTGTCTCCTCTTCCAGAGTACCTGGGATCAACTACCAGCAACTATATAGTGGCCCATCTCCAGTTCTCAGGGATCAGACAGACAGACAGACAGACAGACAGAGATAAGGATGGCAGGCCTGCCAGGTCTTCTTTCTTTCTTATCCTTTTAAAAAAATGTTTGTTTATTTATTTATTTATTTATTTATTTATTTATTTATTTATTCGATATAAGTACACTGTAGCTGTCTTCAGACACTCCAGAAGAGGGTGTCAGATTCTGGAGAATCTAAATCCCTCTTATGACCTGCATATGATGTACATAAACACAGACTCACATATACTTCTAAAAATTTATAGATGTTTGGAAACACTGAGAGCGCTCAACAATTAACAGCATTGTCTCCTCTTCCAGAGAACCTGGGATAAACTACCAGCACCTATATGGTGGCCCATCTCCAGTTCCAGTGGATCAGACAGACAGACAGACAGAGAGACAGAGATAAGGATGGCAGGCCTGCCTGGTCTTTCTTTATTTCTTATCCTTTTTAAAAAATGTTTGTTTATTTACCTATTTATTTATTTATTTATTTATTTATTTATTTTTTAGATATAAGTACACTGTAGCTGTCTTCAGACACTCCAGAAGAGGGTGTCAGATTCTGGAGAATCTAAATCCCTCTTATGGTCTGCATATGATGTACATAAACACATCCTCACATATACTTCTAAAAATTTAAAGATGGGTGGGACCACTGAAAGGGCTCAACAATTACCATCACTGTCTCCACTTCCAGAGAACCTGGGATCAACTACCAGCAACTATATAGTGGCCCACCTCCAGTTCCAGGGGATCAGACAAACTGTCAGACAGACAGACAGAGAGACAGAGATAAGGATGGCAGGCCTGCCTGGTCTTACTTTCTTTCTTATCCTGTTTAAATAATGTTTATTTATTTATATATTTATTTATTTATTTATTTATTTATTTATTTATTTATTTATTTATTTATTAGATATAAGTACAATGTAGCTGTCTTCAGAAACTCCAGAAGAGGGTGTCAGATTCTGGAGTATCTAAATCCCTCTTATTGTCTGCATATGATGTACATAAATACAGTCTCACATATACATCTAAAAATTTAAGGATGGGTGAGAGCAATGAAAGGGCTCAACAATTAACAGCATTGTCTCCTCTTCCAGAGAACCTGGGATCAACTACCAGCAACTATATGGTGGCCCATCTCCAGTTCTCAGGGGATCAGACAGACAGACAGACAGACAAAGATAAGGATGGCAGGCCTGCCTGGTCTTTCTTTCTTTCTTGTCCTTTTCAAAAAATGTTTATTTATTTATGTATTTATTATATATAAGTACACTCTAGCTGTCTACAGACACTCCAGAAGAGGGTGTCAGATTCTGAAGAATCTAAAACCATCTTATGGTCTGCATATGATGTACATAAACACAGCCTCAGATATACTTCTAAAAATTTAAAGATGGGTGGGGCCACTGAAAGGGCTCAACAATTAACAGCATTGTCTCCTCTTCCAGAGAACCTGGGATCAACTACCAGCAACTATATGGAGGCCTATCTCCAGTTCCAAAGGATCATGTAGAGAGACAGACAGACAGAAAGAGATAAGGATGGCAGGCTTGCCTGGTCTTTCTTTCTTTCTTATCCTTTTTAAAAAATGTTTATTTATTTATTTATTCATGTATTTATTAGATATAAGTACACTGTAGCTATCTTCAGACACTCCAGAAGAGGGTGTCAGTTTCTGGAGCTTCTAAATCCCTCTTATGGTCTGCATATGATGTACATAAACACAGCCTCACATACACTTCTAAAAATTTAAAGATGGGTGGGGCCATTGAAAGGGCTCAACAATTAACAGCATTGTCTCCTCTTCCAGAGAAACTCTGATCAACTACCAGCAACTATATGGTGGCCCATTTCCAGTTCCAGGGGATCAGAAAGACAGACAGACAGTCAGAGATAAGGATGGCAGACCTGCCTGGTCGTTCTTTCTTTTTTATCCTTTTGAAAAAATGTTTACTTACTTATTTATTTATTTATTTATTTATTTATTTATTTAGATATAAGTACACTGTAGCTGTCTTCAGACACTCCAGAAGTGGGTGTCAGATTCTGGAGAATCTAAATACCTCTTATGGTCTACATATGATGTACATAAACACAGCTTCACAATTAATTCTAAAAATTTAAAGATGAGTGGGGCCACTGAAAGCGCTCAACAATTAACAGCATTGTCTCCTCTTTCAGAGAACCTGGGATCAACTACCAGCAACTATATGGTGACCCATATCCAGTACCAGAGGATCAGACAGACAGACAGACAGACAGACAGATATATGGATGGCAAGCCTGCCAGTCTTTCTTTCTTTCTTATTCTTTTAAAAAAAAGTTTATTTATTTATTTATTTATTTATTTATTTATTTATTTATTTATGTATTTATTAGACATAAGTACACTGTAGCTGTCTTCAGACACTCCAGAAGAGGGTGTCACATTCTGGAGAATCTAAATCCCTCCTATGGTCTGCATATGATGTACATAAACACAGCCTCACATATGCTTCAAACATTTAAAGAAGGGTGGGGCCACTGAAAATGCTCAACAATTAACAGCATTGTCTCCTCTTCCAGAGAACCTGGGATCAACTACCAGCAACTATATGGTGTCCCATCTCCAGTTCTCAGGGATCAGACAGACAGACAGAAAGAGATAAGAATGGCAGGCCTGTCTTTTCTTTCTTTCTTTATTATCCTTTTAAAAATGTTTATTTATTTATTTATTTATTTATTTATTTATTTATTTATTTATTTATATATTTATGTATTTATTAGATATAAGTACACAGTAGCTGTCTTCAGACACTCCAGAAGAGGGTGTCAAATTCAGGAAAAACTAAAACTCTCTTATGGTCTGCATATGATGTACATAAACACAGACTCATATACTTCTAAAAATTTAAAGATGGGTGGGGCCACTGAAAGGGCTCAACAATTAACAGCATTGTCTCCTCTTCCTGAGAACCTGGGATCAACTACCAGCACCTATATGGTGGCCCATCTCCAGTTCCAGGGGTTCAGACAGACAGACAGACAGACAGAGATAAAGATGGCAGGCCTGCCTGGTCTTTCTTATCCTTTAAAAAAATGTTTGTTTATTTATTTATTTATTTATTTATTTATTTATTTATTTATTTATTTATTAGATATAAGTACATTGTAGCTGTCTGCAGACACTCCAGAAGAGGGTGTCAGATTCTGGAGAATCTAAATCCCTCTTATGGTCTGCATATGATGTACATAAATACAGCCTCACATTTACTTCTAAAAATTTAAAGATGGGTGGGTCCACTGAAAGGGCTGAACAATTAACAGCATTGTCTCCTCTTCTAGAGAACCTGGGAAAAACTACCAGCAAATTTATGGTGGCCCATATTCAGTTCCAGAGGATGAGACAGACAGACAGACAGACAGAGATAAGGATGGCAGGCCTGCCTGATTTTACTTTCTTTCTTATCCTTTTTAAAAATGTTTATTTATTTATTAATTTATTTATTTATGTATTTATTAGATATAAGTACACTGTAGCTGTCTTTAGACACTCCAGTAGAGGGTGTCAGATTCTGAAGAATCTAAAACCATCTTATGGTCTCCATATGATATACATAAACACAGCATCAGATATACTTCTAAAAATTTAATGAAGGGTGGGGCCAATGAAAGGGCTCAACAATTAACAGCATTGTCTCCTCTTCCAGAGAACCTGGGATCAACTACCAGCAACTATATGGTGGCTCATCTCCAGTTCCCAGGGATAAAACAGACAGACAGACAGACAAACAGAGATATGGATGGCAGGCCTGCCTGGTCTTTCTTTTTTTCTTATTCTTTTTAAAAAATGTTTATTTATTTATTTATTTATTTATTTATTTATTTATTAGATATAAGTACACTGTAGCTGTCTTCAGGCACTCCAGAAGAGGGTGTCAGATTCTGGAGAATCTAAATCCCTCTTATGGCCTGCATATGATGTACGTAAACAGAGCCTCACATACAGTTCTAAATATTTAAAGATGGTTGGGGCCTTTGAAAGGGCTCAACAATGAACAGCATTGTCTCCTCTTCCAGAGTACCTCGGATCACCTACCAGCAACTATATGGTGGCCCATCTCCAGTTCCAGGGAATCAGACAGACAGACAGACAGTGAGAGATAAGGATGGCAGGCCTGCATGGTCTTTCTTTTTTTCTTATTATTTTCAAAAAATGTTTACTTATTTATTTATTTATTTATTTATTTATTTATTTATTTATTTATTTATTAGATATAAGTACACTGTAGCTGTCTTCAGACACTCCAGAAGAGGGTGTCAGATTCTGGAGAAATAAATCCCTCTTATGACCTGCATATGATGTTCATAAACACAGACTCACATATACTTCTAAAAATTTAAAGATGTGTGGGGACACTGAGAGGGCTCAACAATTAACAGCATTGTCTCCTCTTCCAGAGAACCTGGGATAAACTACCAGCACCTATATGGTGGTCCAAATCCAGTTCCAGTGGATCAGACAGACAGACAGACAGAGAGACAGAGATAAGGATGGCAGGCCTGCCTGGTCTTTCTTTATTTCTTATCCTTTTTTAAAAATGTTTGTTTATTTACTTATTTATTTATTTATTTATTCATTAGATATAAGTACACTGTACCCGTCTTCAGACACTCCAGAAGAGGTTGTCAGATTCTGGAGAAATAAATCCCTCTTATGACCTGCATATGATGTTCATAAACACAGACTCACATATACTTCTAAAAATTTAAAGATGTGTGGGGACACTGAGAGGGCTCAACAATTAACAGCATTGTCTCCTCTTCCAGAGAACCTGGGATAAACTACCAGCACCTATATGGTGGTCCAACTCCAGTTCCAGTGGATCAGACAGTGAGACAGACAGAGAGACAGAGATAAGGATGGCAGGCCTGCCTGGTCTTTCTTTATTTCTTATCCTTTTTTAAAAATTTTTGTTTATTTACTTATTTATTTATTTATTTATTTATTTATTTATTTATTTATTTATTAGATATAAGTACACTGTACCCGTCTTCAGACACTCCAGAAGAGCGTGTCAGATTCTGGAGAATCTAAATCCCTCTTATGGTCTGCATATGATGTACATAAACACAGCCTCACATACACTTCTAAAAATTTAAAGATGGGTCGGACCACTGAAAGGGCTCAAAAATTACCATCACTGTCTCCACTTCCAGAGAACCTGGGATCAACTATCAGCAACTATATAGTGGCCCACCTCCAGTTCCAGAGGATCAGACAAACTGTCAGACAGACAGACAGACAGACAGAGATAAGGATGGCAGGCCTGCCTGGTCTTACTTTCTTTCTTATCCTGTTTAAAAAATGTTTATTTATTTATTTATTTATTTATTTATTTATTTATTTATTTATTTATGTATTTATTAGATATAAGTACAATGTAGCTGTCTTCAGACACTCCAGAAGAGGGTGTCAGATTCTGGAGTATCTAAATCCCTCTTATGGTCTGCATATGATGTACATAAACACAGTCTCACATATACATCTAAAAATTTAAAGATGGGTGAGAGCAATGAAAGGGCTCAACAATTAACAGCATTGTCTCCTCTTCCAGAGAACCTGGGATCAACTACCAGCAACTATATGGTGGCCCATCTCCAGTTCCAAAGGATCAGACAGACAGACAGACAGACAGACAAAGATAAGGATGGCAGGCCTGCCTGGTCTATCTTTCTTTTTTGTCCTTTTTAAAAAATGTTTATTTATTTATGTATTTATTATATATAAGTACACCCTAGCTGTCGACAGACACTCCAGAAGAGGGTGTCAGATTCTGAAGAATCTAAAACCATCTTATGGTCTGCATATGATGTACATAAACACAGCCTCTGATATACTCTAAAAATTTAAAGATGGGTGGGGCCACTGAAAGGGCTCAACAATTAACAGCATTGTCTCCTCTTCCAGAGAACCTGGGATCAACTACCAGCAACTATATGGAAGCCTATCTCCAGTTCCAAAGGATCATGTAGAGAGACAGACAGACAGAAAGAGATAAGAATGGCAGGCTTGCCTGGTCTTTCTTTCTTTCTTATCCTTTTAAAAAAAATGTTTATTTATTTATTTATTCATGTATTTATTAGATATAAGTACACTGTAGCTATCTTCAGACACTCCAGAAGAGGGTGTCAGTTTCTGGAGCATCTAAATCCCTCTTATGGTCTGCATATGATGTACATAAACACAGCCTCACATACACTTCTAAAAACTTAAAGATGGGTGGGGCCATTGAAAGGGCTCAACAATTAACAGCATTGTCTCCTCTTCCAGAGAAAATCTGATCAACTACCAGCAACTATATGGTGGCCCATCTCCAGTTCCAGGGGATCAGACAGACAGACAGAAAGAGATAAGGATGGCAGGCCTGCCTGGTCTTTCTTTCTTTTTTATCCTTTTGAAAAAATGTTTACTTATTTATTTATTTATTTATTTATTTAGATATAAGTACAATGTAGCTGTCTTCAGACACTCCAGAAGAGGGTGTCAGATTCTGGAGAATCTAAATACCTCTTATGGTCTACATATGATGTACATAAACACAGCCTCACAATTACTTCTAAAAATTTAAAGATGAGTGGGGCCACTGAAAAAGCTCAACAATTAACAGCATTGTCTCCTCTTCCAGAGTACCTGGGATCAACTACCAGCAACTATATAGTGGCCCATCTCCAGTTCTCAGGGATCAGACAGACAAACAGACAGACAGACAGAGATAAGGATGGCAGGCCTGCCAGGTCTTCTTTCTTTCTTATCCTTTTAAAAAAATGTTTGTTTATTTATTTATTTATTTATTTATTTATTTATTTATTTATGTATGTATTTATTCGATATAAGTACACTGTAGCTGTCTTCAGACACTCCAGAAGAGGGTGTCAGATTCTGGAGATCTAAATCCCTCTTATGGTCTGCATATGATGTACATAAACACAGACTCACATATACTTCTAAAAATTTAAAGATGGGTGGGGCCACTGAAAAGGCTCAACAATTAACAGCATTGGGTCCTCTTCCAGAGAACCTGGGATCAACTACCAGCACCTATATGGTGGCCCATCTCCAGTTCCAGGGGTTCCGACAGACAGACAGACAGATAGAGATAAGGATGGCAGGCCTGCCTGGTCTTTCTTACTTTTTTATCCTTTAAAAAAATGTTTATTTACTTATTTATTTATTTATTTATTTATTCATTTATGTATTTACTAGATATAAGTACACTGTAGCTGTCTTCTGACACTCCAGTAGAGGGTGTCACATTCTGCAGAATCTAAATCCCTCTTATGGTCTGCATATGATGTACATAAACACAACCTCACATATACTTCAAAAATTTAAAGAAGGGTGGGGCCACTGAAAAAGCTCTACAAGTAACAGCATTGTTTCCTCTTCCAGAGTACCTGGGATCAACTACCAGCAACTATATGGTGGCCCATCTGCAGTTCCAGGGGATCAGACAGACAGACAGACAGACAGACAGAGATAAGGATGGCAGGCCTGCCTGGTCTTTCTTTCTTTCTTATCCTTTAAAAAATGTTTATTTATTTATGTATTTATTATATATAAGTACACTGTAGCTGTCTACAGACACTCCAGAAGAGTGTGTTAGATTCTAGAGAATCTAGGCTATAGGGTAGGCTATAGGGTAGGCTATAGGGTAGGCTAGGGGAAAGAAAGAAAGAAAGAAAGAAAGAAAGAAAGAAAGAAAGAAAGAAAGAAAGAAAGAAAGAAAGAAAGAAAGAAAAAGAAAGAAAGAAAGAAAGAAAGAAAGAAAGAAAGAAAGAAAGAGAAAGAAAGAAAGAAAGAAAGAAAGAAAGAAAGAAAGAAAGAAAGAAAGAAAGAAAGAAAGAAAGATGGTGGCCCATCTCCAGTTCCAGGCGATCAGACAGACAGACAGACATACAGACAAGGATGGCAGGCCTTCTGGTTTTTATTTCTTTCTTATCCGTTTAAAAAGGTTTATTTATTTATTTATGAATTTATTATATATAAGTACACTGTAGCTGTCTTCAGACACTCAGGAAGAGGGTGTCAGATTCTGGAGAATCTAAGTCCCTCTTATGATATGCATATGATGTACATAAAAACAGCTTCATATTTATTTCTAAAAATTTAAAGATGGGTGGGGCCACTGTGAGGGCTCAACAATTAACAGCATTGTCTCCTCTTCCAGAGAACCTGGGATCAACTACCAGCAACTATATGGTGGCCCATCTCCAGATCCAGGGGATCAGAGAGACAGACAGACAGACAGACAAGGATGGCAGGCCTGCCTGGTTTTTCTTTCTTTCTTATCCTTTTTAAAACATGTTTATTTATTTATTTATGTATTTATTAGATATAAGTACACTGTAGCTGTCTTCAGACACTCCAGAAGAGGGTATCAGATTCTGGAGAATATAAATCCCTCTTATGGTCTACATACAATGTACATAAACACAGCCTCACATATACTTCTAAAAATTTAAAGAAGTGTGGGGCCACTGAAAGGGCTCAACAATTAACAGCATTGTCTCCTCTTCCAGAGAACCTGGGATTAAACTACCAGCAACTATGTGGTGGCCCATCTCCAGTTCCAGGGGATCAGACAGACAGACAGACAGACAGAGATAAGGATGGCAGGCCTGCTAGTCTTTCTTTTTTTCGTATCCTTTTTAAAAAATGTTTATTTATTTATTTATTTATTTATTTATTTATTTATTTATTTATTTATTAGATATAAGTACACTGTAGCTGTCTTCAGACACTCCAGAAGAGGGTATCAGATTCTGGAGAATCTAAATACCTCTTATGGTCTGCATATGATGTACATAACACAGCCTCACATATATTTCTAAATATTTAAAGATGTGTGGGGCCACTGAAAGGGCTCAACAATTAACAGCATTGTCTCCTCTTCCAGAGAACCTGGATCAACTACCAGCAACTATATGGTGGCCCATCTCCAGTTCCAGGGAATCAGACAGACAGACAGACAGACAGATATAAGGATGGAAGGCCTGCCTGGATTTTCTTTCTTTATTATCCTTATTTAAAAATGTTTATTTGTTTATTTATGTATTTATTAGACATAAGTACACTGTAGCTGTCTTCAGACACTCCATAAGAGGGTGTCATATGCTGGAGAATCTAAATCCCTCTTATGGTCTGCATTTGATGTACATAAACATAGCCTCACATATACTTCTAAAAATTTAAAGATGGGTGGGGCCACTGAAAGGGCTCAACAATTAACAGCATTGTCTCCTTTTCCAGAGAACCTGGGATCAACTACCAGCAACTATATGGGGTCCCATCTCCAGTTACAGGGGATCAGACAGACAGACAGACAGACAGAAAGTGATAAGGATGGCAGGCCTGCATGGTCTTTCTTTCTTTCTTCTCCGTTTAAAAAAAAATGTTTATTTATTTATTTTTATTTATTTATTTATTTATTTACTTTTAATGTATTTATTAGATATAAGTACACAATACTTGTCTTCAGACACCCCAGAAGAGGTTGTCAGCTTCTGGAAAATCTAAATCCCTCTTATGGTCTGCATATGATGTACATAAACACAGCCTCACATATACTTCTAAAAATTTAAAGATGGGTGGGGCCACTAAAAGGGATCAACAATTAACAGCATTGTCTCCTCTTCCAGAGAACCTGGGATCAATAACCAGTAATTATATGGTGGCCCATCTCCAGTTCCAGGGGATCAGACAGACACACAGACAGACAGACAGAGATAAGGATGGCAGGCCTGCCTGGTCTTTCTTTCTTTCTTATCATTTTAAAAAAGGTTTATTTATTTATTTATGTATTTATTAGATATAAGTACACTATAGCTATCTTCAGACACTCCAGAAGAGGGTGTTTGATTCTGCAGAACGTAAATCCCATTTATGTTCTGCATATGATGTACATAAACACAGTCTCACATATTCTTCTAAAAATTTAAAGATGGTTGGGGCCACTGAAAGGAACCAACAATTAACAGCATTGTCTCCTCTTCCAGAGAACCTGGGATCAACTACCAGCAACTATATGTTGGCCCATCTCCAGTTTCAGGGGATCAGACAGACAAACAGACAGACAGAAAGACAGAGATAAGGATGGCAGGCCTGCCTGGTCTTTCTTTCTTTCTTATCCTTTTTAAAAAATGTTTATTTATTTATTTATGTAATTTTTTAGATATAAGTACACTGTAGCTGTCTTCAGACACTCCAGAAGAGGGTGTCAGATTCTGGAGAATCTAAATCCCTCTTATGGTCTGCATATGATGTACATAAACACAGCCTCACATATACTTCTAAAAATTTAAAGATGGGTGGGGTCACTAAAGAAAGGGCTCAACAATTAACAGCATTGTCTCCTCTTCCAGAGAACCTGGGATGAACTACCAGCAACTATATGGTGGCCCATCTCCAGTTCCAGGGGATCAGACAGACAGACAGACAGACAGAGATAAGGATGGCAGGTGTGCCTGGTCTTTCTTTCTTTATTATACTGTTGAAAAAATGTTTATTTATTTATTTATTTATTTATTTATTTATTTATTTATGTATTTATTAGATATAAGTACACTGTAGCTGTCTTCAGACACTCTAGAAGAGGGTCTCATCTTCTAGAGAATCTAAATCCCTCTTATGGTCTTCATATGATGTACATAAACACAGCCTCACATATACTTCTAAAAATTTAAAGATGGGTGGGCCCACTGAAAGGGCTCAACAATTAACAGCATTGTCTCTTCTTCCAGAGAACGTGGGATCAACTACCAGCAACTATATGGTGGCCCATCTCAAGTTCCAGGGGATAAGACAGACAGACAGACAGACAGAGATAAGGATGGCAGGCCTGCCTGATTTTTCTTTCTTTCTTATCCTTATAAAAAAATGTTTATTTATTTGTTTATTTGTTTATTTATTTATTTATTTATTTATTTATCAGATATAAGTACACTGTAGCTGTCTTCAGACTCTCCAGAAGAGGGTGTCAGATTCTGGAGAATCTATATCCCTCTTATGGTCTGCATATGATGTACATGAACACAGCCTCACATATACTTCTAAAAATTTAAAGATGGGTGGGGCCACTGAAAGGGCTCAAAAATTAACAGCATTGTCTCCTCTTCCAGAGAACCTGGGATCAACTACCAGCAACTATATGGTGGCCCATCTCGAGTCCAAGGGGATCAGACAGACTGTAGACAGACAGAAAGACAGACAGAGATAAGGATGGCAGGCCTGCCTGGTCTTTCTTTCTTTCTTATCCTGTTTAAAAAATGTTTATTTATTTATTTATTTATTTATTTATTTATTTATTTATTTAATATAAGTACACTGTAGCTGTCTTCAGACACTCCAGAAGAGGGTGTCAGATTCTGGAGAATCTAAATCACATTTATGGTCTGCATAAGATGTACATAAACACAGCCTCACATATACTTCTAAATATTTAAAGATGGGTGGCGCCACTGAAAGGGCTCAACAATTAACAGCATTGTATCCTCTTCCAGAGAACCTGGGATCAACTACCAGCAACACTATGGTGGCCCATCTACAGTTCCACGGTATCAGACAGACAGACAGACAGACAGACAGACAGAGATAAGGGTGGCAGGCCTGCCCGGTCTTTCTTACTTTCTTATCCTTTTAAAAAAATGTTTATTTATTTATTTATTTATTTATTTATTCATTTATTTATTTATTTATATATGTATTTATTAGATATAAGTAAACTGTAGCTGTCTTCAGACACTCCAGAAGAGGGTGTCAGATTCTGGAGAATCTAAATCCCTCTTATGGTCTGCATATGATGTACGTAAACACAGCCTCACATATACTTCTAAAATTTTAAAGATGGGTGGAGCCACAGAAAGGGCTCAACAATTAACAGCATTGTCTCCTCTTCCAGAGAACCTTGGATAAACTACCAGCAACTATATGGTGGCCCAATTCCAGTTCTAGGGTATCACACAGACAGACAGACAGACAGAGATAAGGGTGGCAGGCTTGCCTGGTCTTTCTTTTTGTCTTATCCTTTTTAAAAAATGTTTATTTATTTATTTATTTATTTATTTATTTATGTATTTATTAGATATAAGTACACTGTAGCTGTCTTCAGAAAATACAGAAGAGGGTGTCAGATTCTGGAGAATCTAAATCCCTCTTATGGTCTGCATATGATGTACATAAACACAGCCTCACATACCCTTCTAAAAATTTAAAGATGGTTGGGGCCACTGAAAGGACTCAACAATTAACAGCATTGTCTCCTCTTCCAGAGAACCTGGGAAAAACTACCAGCAACTATATGGTGGCCTATCTCCAGTTCCAAAGGGTCATATAGATAGACAGACAGACAGACAGAGATAAGGATGGCAGGACTTCCTGGTGTTTCTTTCTTTCTTATCCTTTTTAAAAAATGTTTATTTATTTATTTATTCATGTATTTATTATATTTACGTACACTGTAGCTGTCTTCAGACACTCCAGAAGAGGGTGTCAGTTTCTGGAGAATGTAAATCACTCTTATGATCTGAATATGATGTACATAAACACAGCCTCAGATATACTTATAAAAATTTAATGAAGGGTGGGGCCACTGAAAGGGCTCAATAAATTACAGCATTGTCTCCTCTTCCAGAGAACCTTGGATAAACTACCAGCAACTATATGGTGGCCCATATCCAGTACCAGAGGATCAGACAGACAGACAGGCAGACAGACAGAGATAAGGATGGCAGGCCTGCCAGGTCTTTCTTTCTTTCTTGTCCTTTTTAAAAAATGTTTATTTATTTATGTATTTATTATATATAAGTACTCTGTAGCTATCTACAGACACTCCAGAAGAGGGTGTCAGATTCTGAAGAATCTAAAACCATCTTATGGTCTGCATATGATGTACATAAACACAGCCTCAGATATACTTCTAAAAATTTAAAGATGGGTGGGGCCACTGAAAGGGCTCAACAATTAACAGCATTGTCTCCTCTTCCAGAGAACCTGGGATCAACTACCAACAAGTATATGGTGACCTATCTTCAGTTCCAAAGGATCATATAGAGAGACAGACAGACAGACAGAAATGAGGATGGCAGGCCTGCCTGGTCTTTCTTTCTTTCTTATCCATTTGAAAAAATGTTTACTTATTAATTAATTAATTTATTTATTTATTTATTAGATATAAGTACACTGTAGCTGTCTTCAGACACTCCAGAAAAGGGTGTGAGGTTCTGGAGAATCTAAATACCTCTTATGGTCTGCATATGATGTACATAAACACAGAGTCAAGTATACTTCTAAAAATTTAAAGATGATTGGGGCCAAAGATTGGGCTCAACAATTAACAGTGTTGTCTCCTCTTCCAGAGAACCTGGGATCAACTACCAGCAACTATATGGTGGCCCATATGCAGTTCCAGGGATCAGACAGACAGACAGACAGACAGAGATAAGGATGGCAGGCCTGCCTGGTCTTTCTTTCTTACTTATCCTGTTTAAAAAATGTTTATTTATTTATTTATGTATTTATGTATTTATTAGATATAAGTACACTGTAGCTGTCTTCAGACACTCCAGAAGAGGGTGTCAGATTCTGGAGAATTTAAATCACTCTTATGGTCTGCATATGATGTACATAAATACAGCCTCACATTTACCTCTAAAAATTTAAAGATGGTTGGGGCCACTGAGAGGGCTCAACAATTAACAGCATTGTCTCCTCTTCCAGAGAACATTGGATAAACTACCAGCAACTATATGGTGGCCCATCTCCAGTTCCAGGGTATCAGACAGACAGACAGAGAGACAGAGATAAGGATGGAGGCCTGCCTGGTCTTTCTTTCTTTCTTATACTTTAAAAAAATGTTTATTTATTTATTTATTTATTTATTTATTAGAAATAAGTACACTGTAGCTGTCTTCAGACACTCTAGAAGAGGGTCTCATCTTCTGGAGAATCTAAATCCCTCTTATGGTCTTCATATGATGTACATAAACACAGCCTCACATATACTTCTAAAAATTTAAAGATGGGTGGGCCCACTGAAAGGGCTCAACAATTAACAGCATTGTCTCTTCTTCCAGAGAACGTGGGATCAACTACCAGCAACTATATGGTGGCCCATCTCAAGTTCCAGGGGATAAGACAGACAGACAGACAGACAGAGATAAGGATGGCAGGCCTGCCTGATTTTTCTTTCTTTCTTATCCTTTTAAAAAAATGTTTATTTATTTGTTTATTTGTTTATTTATTTATTTATTTATTTATTTATTTATTTATCAGATATAAGTACACTGTAGCTGTCTTCAGACTCTCCAGAAGAGGGTGTCAGATTCTGGAGAATCTATATCCCTCTTATGGTCTGCATATGATGTACAAACACAGCCTCACATATACTTCTAAAAATTTAAAGATGGGTGGGGCCACTGAAAGGGCTCAAAAATTAACAGCATTGTCTCGTCTTCCAGAGAACCTGGGATCAACTACCAGCAACTATATGGTGGCCCATCTCGAGTCCAAGGGGATCAGACAGACTGTAGACAGACAGAAAGACAGACAGAGATAAGGATGGCAGGCCTGCCTGGTCTTTCTTTCTTTCTTATCCTGTTTAAAAAATGTTTATTTATTTATTTATTTATTTATTTATTTATTTATTTATTTATTTAATATAAGTACACTGTAGCTGTCTTCAGACACTCCAGAAGAGGGTTTCAGATTCTGGAGAATCTAAATCACATTTATGGTCTGCATAAGATGTACATAAACACAGCCTCACATATACTTCTAAATATTTAAAGATGGGTGGCGCCACTGAAAGGGCTCAACAATTAACAGCATTGTCTCCTCTTCCAGAGAACCTGGGATCAACTACCAGCAACACTATGGTGGCCCATCTACAGTTCCAGGGTATCAGACAGACAGACAGACAGACAGACAGACAGAGATAAGGGTGGCAGGCCTGCCCGGTCTTTCTTACTTTCTTATCCTTTTAAAAAAATGTTTATTTCTTTATTTATTTATTTATTCATTCATTTATTTATTTATTTATTTATTTATTTATTTATTTATTTATTAGATATAAGTAAACTGTAGCTGTCTTCAGACACTCCAGAAGAGGGTGTCAGATTCTGGAGAATCTAAATTCCTCTTATGGTCTGCATATGATGTACATAAACACAGCCTCACATATACTTCTAAAATTTTAAAGATGGGTGGAGCCACAGAAAGGGCTCAACAATTAACAGCATTGTCTCCTCTTCCAGAGAACCTTGGATAAACTACCAGCAACTATATGGTGGCCCATCTCCAGTTCTAGGGTATCACACAGACAGACAGACAGACAGAGATAAGGGTGGCAGGCTTGCCTGGTCTTTCTTTCTGTCTTATCCTTTTTAAAAAATGTTTATTTATTTATTTATTTATTTATTTATTTATTTATTTATGTATTTATTAGATATAAGTACACTGTAGCTGTCTTCAGAAAATACAGAAGAGGGTGTCAGATTCTGGAGAATCTAAATCCCTCTTATGGTCTGCATATGATGTACATAAACACAGCCTCACATACCCTTCTAAAAATTTAAAGATGGGTGGGGCCACTGAAAGGGCTCAACAATTCACAGCATTGTCTCCTCTTCCAGAGAACCTGGGAAAAACTACCAGCAAATATATGGTGGCCCATATCCAGTTCCAGAGGATCAGACAGACAGACAGACAGACAAGACAGACAGAGATAAGGATGGCAGGCCTGCATGATTTTTCTTTCTTTCTTACCCTTTTTAAAAAATGTTTATTTATTTATTAATTTATTTATTTATGTATTTATTAGATATAAGTACACTGTAGCTGTCTTCAGACACTCCAGAAGGTTTTATAAAACCTTTATAAAAAGGTTTTATAAAAAGTGTTAAATTTTTTAAAAATTAAAAAAAAAATACCAGATCACCATCACACAGCATTGGCTGTCTTCAGGTTTATCCTTTCAGCCTCCAAAACAAAAAGCAATGGCTGGCTGTCTTCAGGTGTATCCTATTCTCCAGTCTTATTTCCAACCTAAGAGCTGGGATGAGCTGCCTCATTATGTAATTGCAAACCTTCCTTGGTTTGTCTTTTCCATTTCTAAGACTAACAGGCCTTTTTCTATTTAGAGAATATGCTCATGACTGTACTTTAGATATAGTAAATATAACTGTTGCTTATAAAACTTGTTTTCTAGGAATTTTTAAAGGGCAATGGCAGAGTTTATTTTTTAAAAATATTTTGCATTTATTTATTTGTGTGAGTGATGAAGCTCAGGTCTTCAAACTCGTCAGGAGGTATGATTACCTCCCCTCTCTCTCAACCCCTCTCTCTCCTCTCTCAATGATTGTGTAAGAATGTTTTGCATGTGGATGCTGTGCCCACAGACTCCAGAACAGAGTATTAGATCCCCTGGAACTGGAGATGGGCCACCATATATAATACTGGTAATTGAGCCCAGGTTCTCTGGAAGAGGAGACAATGCTCTTAATTGTTGAGCCCTCTCTGTAGCCACATCTTTCTTTCTTTTTTTTTTTTTTTTGAGTATATGTGAGGCTGTGTTTATATACATCATATGCAGACAATAAGAATGATTTAGATTCTTCAGAATCTGACACCCTCTTCTGGACTGTCTGAAGATAGCTACAGCATACTTAAATATAATAAATATATAAATCTTTAAAAAGAAAAAGAAAAGTAAAAAAGAAAGAACAGGCCTGCCATATGCATGTTCATAGAGGAAAATGGAAGAGACCCCAATCTAACCTCAGCAGGGTGCTTCCTTCTGGATGGTAGCTCACAGTTTCATCCCAGCAAGACAGGCAAATCACTGAGTTCAAGGACAGTAAGGTTCAGGACAGCCAAGGTTAGGAAGGAAAAGGGTCTATGTTGAGAATACAAACCGACAAAACAACAACTAGGAAAAAGAAGTGACAGTGTAACTTGGGGTAGGGTACCAAAAAGAGAAAGCTTTCTGTTACCACTTACAAACAGCAGTAGACTTGCACCCTTCTGCCCAGGTCCCTGCCTTCCTTTCTAGGAATTCTAAGGATGCCAGGGGGTGGGGCAATCCAGATTAATTTTTTAATAACAAAGACTTGGTCTTTGATGTCTAGAGGAAGCCCTTCTCAGTGCCTTTAACTACCACTGAACTTTCAGGGCTGTGACTCAACTGTAACAAGGAACAGGGCTAAGAACCTGCAGCCTTTGAAAACAACTATTTTTTTAAAGAGGGGGACACAAATCAGCAGTAGAACCCCTCAGGTTCAGCCATAATACATGTTAGGGAAACAGCCTCAATGTCCGGAGCTGAGGTCTCATGGGTGAACTGCTTCAAGCTCTGAGTATCATTGAAAGAAAGAAAAGTTATCATGTGGTTGCTTAATTTATTTTTTTTATTATTTCTATTTTTTGTTTTCTTTTGTTTTGTTTTAGAAAAGGCCTCAGTCTGTAGCTATGGCTGACCTAGGACAGACTACATGTGTTAATTAGGGTTTCACAGCTGAGAAACAGACCATACCTATGTAAGACTTAGAAAACCCAACAGTCAGTGGTGGCTTGAGCTCTTAATGAGAGCACTCTGGAGGCAGAAGCAGTCAGTTTCTGAGTTCGAGGCCAGCCTGGTTAAAGACAGGGATAGGCAGGGATAGGCAAGGCAGGGCTGGGCTAGGCTAGGCAAGGCAAGGGGCTAGGCTAGGCTACGCAAGGGGCTAGGCAAGACAGACAGACAGAGAGAAAGACAGACAAGGATGGAAGGCCTGCCTGGTTTTTCTTTCTTCTTTATCCCTTTTAAAAAATATTTATTTATTTATTTATTTATTTATTTATTTATTTATTTATTTATGTATTTATTAGATATAAGTACACTGTAGCTGTCTTCAGACACTCCAGAAGAGTGTGTCAGATTCTGGAGAATCTAAATCCCTCTTATGGTCTGCATATGATGTACAAAAACACAGCCTCACATATACTTCTAAAAATTTAAAGATGGGTGGGGCCACTGAAAGGGCTCAACAATTAACAGCATTGTCTCCTCTTCCAGAGAACCTGGGATCAACTACCAGCAACTATAAGGTAGCCCATCTCCAGTTCCCGGGGATCAGACAGACAGACAGACAGACAGACAGAGATAAGGATGGCAGGCCTGCTTGGTCTTTCTTTCTTACTTATCCTTTTTAAAACATGTTTATTTCTTTATTTATGTATTTATTAGATATAAGTACATTGTAGCTGTCTTCAGACACTCCAGAAGAGTGTGTCAGATTCTGGAGAATCTAAATCCCTCTTATGGTCTGCATATGATGTACATAAAGACAGCCTCACATATACTTCTAAAAATTTAAAGATGGGTGGGGCCACTGTAAGGGCTCAACAATTAACAGCATTGTCTCCTCTTCCAGAGAACCTGGGATCAAGTACCAGCAAAAATATGGTGGCCCATCTCCAGTTTCAGGGGATCAGACAGACAGACAGACAAACAGACAAGGATGGCAGGCCTGCCTGGTTTTTCTTTCTTTCTTATCCTTTTTAAAACATGTTTATTTATTTATTTATGTATTTATTAGATATAAGTACACTGTAGCTGTCTTCAGACACTCCAGAAGAGGGATCAGATTCTGGAGAATGTAAATCCCTCTTATGGTCTGCATATGATGTACATAAACACAGCCTCACAAATACTTCTAAAAATTTAAAGTGGGTGGTGCCACTGAAAGGGCTCAAAAATTTACAGCCTTGTCTCCTCTTGCAGAGAATCTGGGATCAACTACCAGCAACTATATGGTGGCCCACTCCAGTTCCAGGGTATCAGACAGACAGACAGACAGACAGAGATAAGGATGGCAGGCCTTCCTGGTCTTTCTTTTTTTCTTATCCTTTTTAATAATGCTTATTTATTTATTTATTTATGTATTTATTAGATATAAGTACACTGTAGCTGTCTTCAGACACTCCAGAAGAGAGTGTCAGATTCTGGAGAATCTAAATCCCTCTTATTGTCTGCATATGATGTACATAAACACAGCCTCACATTTACTTCTAAAAATTAAAGATGGGTGTTGCCACTGAACGGCTCAAAAATTAACAGCATTGTCTCCACTTCCAGAGAACCTGAGATCAACTACCAGCAACTATATGGTGGCCCATCTCCAGTTCCAGGGGATCAGACAGAGAGACAGACATACAGACAGATAGAGATAAAGATGGCAGGCCTGCTTCGTCTTTCTTTCTTTCTTATCCTTTTTAAGAAATGTTTATTTATTTATTTATGTATTTATTAGATATAAGTACACTGTAGCTGTCTTCAGACATCAGGAAGAAGGTGTCAGATTCTGGAGAATCTAAATCCCTCTTATGGTCTGAATATGATGTACATAAACACAGACTCACATTTACTTCCAAAAATTAAAGATGTGTGGGGCCACTGTATGGGCTCAACCATTAACAGCATTGTCTCCTCTTCCAGAGAACCTGGGATCAACTACCAGCAACTATATGGTGGCCCATCTCCAGTTCCAGAGGATCAGACAGAGAGACAGACAGACAGACATATAGAGATAACGATGGCAGGCCTGCCTGGTCTTTCTTTCTTATCCTTTTTAAGAAATGTTTATTTACTTATTTATGTATTTATTAGATAAAAGTACACTTTAGCTATCTTCAGACACTCCAGAAGAGGGTGTCAGATTCTGGAGAATCTAAATCCCTCTTATGGTCTGCATATGATGTACATAAACACAGCCTCACATATACTTCTAAAAATTTACAGATGGGTGGAGCCACTGAAAGGGCTCAACAATTAACCGCATTGTCTCCTCTTCCAGAGAACCTGGGTTCAACTTCCAGCACCTATATGGTGGCCCATCTCCAGTTCCAGGGTATCAGACAGATAGACAGACAGACAGACAGACAGAGAGACAGAGATAAAGAAGGCAGGACTCCCTGTTCTTTCTTTCTTTCTTATCCTTTTAAAAAAATATTTATTTATATATTTATTTATTTATTTATTTATTTATTTATTTATTTATTTATTTATTTATTTATTAGATATAAGTACACTGTGTCTGTCTTCAGACACTCCAGAAGATGGTGTCAGATTCTGGAGAATCTAAATCCCTCTTATGGTCTGTATATGATGTACATAAACACAGCCTCACATATACTTCAAAAATTTAAAGATGTATGGGGTCACTGAAAGGGCTCAACAATTAACAGCATTATCTCCTCTTCCAGACAACCTGGGATCAACTACCAGCAACTATATGGTGGCTCATCTCCAGTTCTAAGGTATCAGACAGAAAGACAGACAGACAGACAGACAAGGGTGGCAGGCCTGCCTGGTTTTTTTTCTTTCTCATCCTTTTTAAAAATGTTTATTTATTTATTTATGTATTTATTAAATATAAGTACACTTTAGCGGTCTTCAGACACTCCAGGAGAGGGTGTCAGATTCTGGATAATCTAAATCCATCTTATGGTGTGCATATGATGTACATAAACACAGACTCACATTTACTTCCAAAAATTTAAAGATGTGTGGGGCCACTGAAAGGGCTCAACCATTAACAGCATTGTCTCCTCTTTCAGAGAACCTGGGATCAACTACCAGCAACTATATTGTGGCCCTTCTCCAGTTCCAGTGGATCAGAAAGACAGACAGACAGACAGACAGAGATAAGGATGCCAGGCCTGCCTGGTCTTTCTTTATTTCTTATCCTTTAAAAAAATGTTTATTTATTTATTTATTTATTTATTTATTTATTTATTTATGTATTTATTAGATATAAGTACACTGTAGCTGCCTTCAGACACTCCAGAAGAGGGTTTCAGATTCTGGAGAATCTAAATCCCTCTTATGGTCTGCATATGATGTACATAAACACAGCCTCACATATACTTCTAAAAATTTAAAGATGTGTGGGGCCACTGAGAAGAATGGGAGGGTTGGGAAGTGGGGGGAGGTATGGGGGACTTTTGGGATAGCATTGGAAATGTAATTGAGGAAAATATGTAATAAAAAAAAAACAGTGAAAAACATAACAAAACAATTAACAGCATTGTCTCCTCTTCTAGAGAATCTGGGATCAACTACCAGCAACTATATGGTGGCCCTTCTCCAGTTCCAGGGTATCAGACAGACAGACAGACAGACAGACAGAGATAAGGATGGCAGGCCTGCCTGGTCTTTCTTTCTTTCTTATCCTTTTTAAAAAAATGTTTATTTATATATTTATTTATTTATTTATTTATTTATTTATTTATTAGATATAAGTACACTGTAGCTATCTTTAGACACTCCAGAAGAGGGTGTCAGATTCTGGAGAATCTAAATCCCTCTTACCATCTGCATATGATGTATATAAACACAGCCTCACATTTTCTTCTAAAAATTTAAAGATGGGTGTGGCTTGGAATAAGATGAGTAACCCTGAAAAAGTCAAAAAATGAAAAATCACACTGTAGGATTTGGAATATGGTGAGAAACCCTGAAAAAGTCGAAAAATGAGAAAAGCATGCCGGAGTACCTGGAATATGGTGAGAAACACTGAAAAAGTCTTAAATGAGAATATCACACTCTAGAACTTGGAATATGGTGAGAAACCCTGAAAATGTCGAAAAATGAGAAAATCATGCAGTAGGACCCAGAATATGGAGAGAAACCCTGAAAAAAAAGTCAAAAAATAAGAAAATCACGCAGTAGGACCTGGAAGCTGGTGAGAAACCCTGAAAAAGTCGAAAAATGAGAAAATCAATCTGTAGGATCTGGAATATGGTGAGAAACCCTGAAAAAGTCGAAAAATGAGAAAATCACACTGTAGGACTTGGAATATGGTGAGAAACCCTGAAAAAGTCGAAAAATGAGAAAATCACGCAGTAGGACCTGGGATTTGGTGAGAAACACTGAAAAAGTCTTAAAATAGAAAATCACACTGTAGTACTTGGAATATGGTGAAAAATACTGAAAAAGTCTTAAAATGAGAAAATCACACCTTAGGACCTGGAATATGGTGAGAAACCCTGAAAAGGTCAAAAAATGAGAAAAATCACACTGTAGTACATGGAATATGGGTAGAAACTCTGAAAAAGTCGCAAATTATAAAATGAGTGTAGGGCCTGGAATATGTTGAGAAAACCTGAAATATTCGAAAAATGAGAAAATGACAATGTAGAACCTGGAATACCGTAAGAAACCCTGAAAAAGTTAAAAAATGAGAAAATCACACTCTAGGACTGGAATATGGTGAGAAACCCTGAAAAAGTCGAAAAATGAGAAAATCATATAGTAGGACCCAGAATATGGTGAGAAATCCTGAAAAAAGTCGAAAAATGAGAAAATCACGCAGTAGGACCTGGGAGCTGGTGAGAAACCCTGAAAAAGTCGAAAAATGAGAAAATCAAACTGTAGGACCTGGAATATGTTGAGAAACCCTGAAAAATACGAAAAAGGCAAAAATCACACTCTAGGACTTGGAATATGATGAGAAACCGTGAAAAAGTCAAAAAATGAAAAAATCACACTGTAGTACCTGGAATATGGTGAGAAACACTAAAAAAGTATTAAAATGAGAAAATCACCCAGTAGGACCTGGAATGTGGTGAGAAACCCTGAAACAGTCGAAATATAAGAAAATCAAACTTGTAGTACATGCAATATGGTGACAAACACTGAAAAAGTCGAAAAATGAGAATATCACACTCTAGGATTTGGAATATGATGAGAAACCCTGAAAAATTCAAAAAATGAGAAAATCACACTGTAGGACTTGGAATATGGTGAGAAACCCTCAAAAAGTCGAAAAATGAGAAAATCATGCACTAGGACCCAGAATATGATGAGAAACACAGAAAAAGTCTTAAAATGAGAAAATCACACTGTAGGACCTGGAATATGGTAAGAAACCCTGAAAATGTCGAAAAATGAGAAAATGACACTGTAGGAGCTGGAATATGGTGAGAAGTCATGAAAAAGTCCAAAAAAAAAAAAAAAAAAGAAATACACACTTGTAGGACTTGCAATATGGTGAGAGACCCTGAAAAAGTCTTAAAATGAGAAAATCACACTGTAGGACTTGGGATATGGTGAGAAACCCTGAAAAAGTCGAAAAATTAGAAAATCAAACTGTAGTACCTGGTATATGGTGAGAAACACTAAAAAAGTATTAAAATGAGAAAATCACACAGTAGGACCTGGAATATGGTGAGAAACCCTGAAACAGTTCAAAAATAAGAAAATAAAACTTGTAGTACATGCAATATGGTGAGAAACACTGAAAAAGTCGAAAAATGAGAATATCACACTCTAGGACTTGGAATATGATGAGAAACCCAGAAAAAGTCTAAAAATGAGAAAATCACACTGTAGGACTTGGAATATGGTGAGAAACCCTGAAAAAGTCGAAAAATGAGAAAATCACACTGTAGTACCTAGAATATGGTGAGAAACACTGAAAAAGTCTAAAAATAAGATAAAACTTGTAGTACCTGAAATATGATGAGAAACCCTGAAAAAGTCAAAAAATTAGAAAATAAAATTGTAGGAACTGGAATATGCTGAGAATCCCTGAAAAATTCGAAAAATGCGAAAATCACACTCTAGGACTTAGAATACGATGAGAAAACCTGAAAAAGTCAAAAAATGAGAAAATCACACTGTAGTACCTGGAATATGGTGAGAAACACTGAAAAAGTCTAAAAATAAGATAAAACTTTTAGTACCTGAAATATGGTGAGAAACCCTGAAAAAGTCGAAAAATGAGAAAATCACACTGTAGGACTTCGAATATGATGAGAAACAGTGAAAAAGTAAAAAAAAATGAGAAAAATACACTGTAGGAGCTGGAATATGGAGAGAAACCCTGAAAAGGTTAAAAAATTAGAAAATCACAATTGTAGGACCTCCAATATGGTGAGAAACCCTGAAAAAGTCGAAAAATGAGAAAAACACACTGTAGGACCTGGAATATGGTGAGAAACACTGAAAAATTCAAAAAATGAGAAAATCACACAGTAGGACCTAAATATGGTGAGAAACCTTGAAACAGTCGAAATATAAGAAAATCAAACTTGAAGTACCTGCAATATGGTGAGAAACCCTGAAAAAGTCGAAAAATGAAAAAATCACACTGTAGGATTTGGAATATGATGAGAAACCATGAAAAAGTCAAAAATGAGAAAAATATACTGTAGGAGTTGGAATGTGGTGAGAAAAACTGAAAAAGTCGAAGAATAAGAAAATCACACAAGTAGGACCTCCAATATGGTGAGAAACCCTGAAAAAGTCGAAAAATGAGAAAATTACAGAGTAGGACATGGAATATGGTAAGAAACCCTTTAAAAGTCGGAAAAAAAGAAAATCACACTGTAGGATTTGGAATATGATGAGAAAACCTGAAAAAGTCAAAAAATGAGAAAATCACACTGTAGTACCTGGAATATTGTGAGAAAACACTGAAAAAGTCTAAAAATGAGAAAATCACACAGTAGGACTTGGAATATGGTGAGAAACCCTGAAACAGTCGAAAAATAAGAAAATCAAACTTGTAGTACCTGCAATATGGTGAGAAAACCTAAAAAAGTCGACAAATGAGAAAATCATACTGTAGGACCTGCAATAGGGTGAGAAATTCTGAAAAAGTCAAAAAATGAGAAAATCACACTGTAGGACTTGGAATATGATGAGAAAACCTGAAAAAATCTAAAAATGAGAAAATCACACTGTAGGAGCTGGAATATGGTGAGAAACCCTGAAAAGTCAAAAAAAGAGAAAAATCACACTGTAGGACCTGGAATATGGTGAGAAAACATGAAAAATTCAAAAAGGAGAAAATCACACTCTAGGACTTGGAATATGATGAGAAAACCTGAAAAAGTCCAAAAATGAGAAAATCACACTGTAGGACTTCGAATATGGTGAGAAACTCTGAAAAAGTCAAAAAATGAGAAAATCACCCTGTAGGACTTGGAATATGGTGAGAAACCCTGAAAAAGTCAAAAAATGAGAAAAATCACACTGTAGTACATGGAATATGGTGAGAAACTCTGAAAAAGTCGCAAATTAGAAAATGACAGTGTAGGACCTGGAATAGGTTGAGAAAACCTGAAATATTCAAAAAATGAGAAAATGACAATGTAGAACCTGGAATAAGTAAGAAACCCCGAAAATTTTAAAAAAAGAGAAAATCGCACTGTAGGACCTGGAATATGGTGAGAAACAGTGAAAAAGTCAAAAAATGAGAATATCACACTCTAGGACTTGGAATATGGTGAGAAACCCTGAAAAAGTCAAAACATGAGAAATTCATGCAGTAGGACCCAGAATATGGTGAGAAACCCTGAAAGAAGTCGGAAAATGAGAAAATCAGGCAGTAGGACTTGGAAGCTAGTGAGAAACCCTGAAAAAGACGAAAATGAGAATAACAAACTGTAGGACCTGGAATCTGTTGAGAAACCCTGAAAAATTCGAAAAAAGCAAAAATCACACTCTAGGACTTGGAATGTGATGAGAAATCCTGAAAAAGTAAAAAAATGAGAAAATCACACTGTAGTACCTGGAATATGGTAAAAAAGTATTAAAATGAGAAAATCACACAGTAGGACCTGGAATATGGTGAGAAACTCTGAATAAGTCGAAAACATGAGAAAATCACGCAGTAGCCTGGAATATGGTGAGAAACCCTGAAAAAGTCGAAAAATGAGAAAATCACGCAGTAGTACTTGGAATATGGTGAGAAATACTGAAAAAGTCTTAAAATGAGAAAATCACACTGTAGGACCTGGAATATGGTGAGAAACTCTGAAAATGTCGAAAAATAAGAAATTCACACTTGTAGGACCTGCAATATGGTGAGAAACCCTGAAAAAGTCGAAAAATGAGAAAATCACACTGTAGGACTTGGAATAAGATGAGACACCCTGAAAAAGTCAAAAATGAGAAAATCAGACTGTAGTAGCTGGAATATGGTGAGAAACATGGAAAAAGTCTCAAAATGAGAAAATCACACAGTTGGACCTGCAATATGGTGAGAAACACTGAAACAGTCGAAAAATAAGAAAATCAAACTTGTAGTCCCTGCAATATGGTGAGAAACCCTGAAAAATTCCAAAAATGAGAAAATCACACTGTAAGATTTAGAATATGATGAGAAACACTGAAAAAGTCAAAAAATGAGAAAAATACACTGTAGAAGCTGGAATATGGTGAGTAAACCCTGAAAAAGTCAAAAAATAAGAAAATCACACTTGTAGAACCTCCAATATGTTGAGAAACCCTGAAAAAGTCTTAAAATGAGAAAATCACACTGTAGGACTTGGAATAAGATGAGAAACCCTAAAAAAGTCAAAAAATGAGAAAAATACACTGAAGGAGTTGGAATATGTTGAGAAACCCTGAAAAAGTCTTAAAATGAGAAAATCGCACTGTAAGACCTGGAATATGGTGAGAAACCCTGAAATATCGAAAAATAAGAAAATCAAACTTGTAGTACCTGTAATATGGTGAGAAACCCTGAAAAAGTCAAAAAATGAGAAAATCACAATATAGGACTTGGAATAAGATGAGAATCTGTGAAAAAGACAAAAAAATGACAAAAACACACTGTAGGAGCTTGAATATG